>NC_046155.1:207069705-207223105 GCF_011064425.1 Rattus rattus
GCCATCTCTCCAGCCCATGGATCCTACCTTTTATGATTCTACTAGAGATCAATCTGTTAAGCTGTCTTTAAAATGTGTGTCCTGAAAATTCATCCATAATCAAATATTCAATGTAAACACATATGATAAGAATTTGACAGACCTTCAAAATACTTACATGAATTTTGAACATAACTACTAGTCGTGCAATGAGCTTGAGAGAACTGTGAGGAAATGATGCTAGAAAATTTGACCTGGAATGGAAAATACTGACCAAGCGTAGAAAGAAAGTCAACCATTTCCTATGTGTTTTAATATTTTATGAGATACAATGGAATTGCTTATGTGATTCTAGCAAAGAGGTTCAAAAATATTGAAGTAGAGACAAATGAGGAATATCTGTCACACATGTTCATTTTATTTTGCATGTATTCTCTACTATTCTTAAATCATGTGTGAACTAATATACTGTTATATATGCTGTTGCCTCAAATTATATTTGGTGGTGAGTTGAACTGGCACAAAGTCTACCATGAAGTTTGTACAAAAAAATAAGTATATAGATTATATAGTTGGTACTTTAATTTTTAATTGAAATAGAGTTATATGATTTTTCCCTTACCTTTTTCTAGCCTTAACCCTTCCCATAGCTTTCCTTCATGTCCTCTCAAATCCATGCTATCATGATTTATACATGTGTATGTTGTGTGTATGATACATAAATGTAAGTTCCTGAGTCTCTTTAGTATTACATATATATGTTTGTATGTGTATGTATATGTGTATGTGCATATGTATTTGATCTGTCTTAGTATTTTACTGCTGTCAACAGACACTATGACCAACACAACTCTTAAGAGGAAAACATTTAATAGGGGATAGCTTTTTAGATGTTTAGAGGTCCAATCGAGGCAGGAGCATGGCAGTGTTCAGTCAGTCACAGTGCAAGAGGAGCTGAGAGTTCTACATCTTCAAATAATCTCTTTCATTAGTAGCATCTCTTTTATTTTTTTTCTTCAAAGAACTGCTAAATGTCCTCTCTTAACCATGCCATCACCAGCAAATCTCTTCAGATACTCTTATTTATTGGATTGTTTTAATTTACATTTCAAGTATTATTCCCTTTCCTGGTTTTCTGGACATAAGCCTTCTATCTCATCCCTCTCTCCTTCTTCTATAACCCTCCCTATCCATCCCTCTTCCTGCCCCCTCCAACATGCCCCTACACTGGCAGTTCCAGCATTGGCAGGACCAAGAGCTTCTCCTTCCATTGGTGCCCAACAAGGCCATCCTCTGCTACATATGTAGCTGGAGCCATGGGTCTGTATAGGTTTTGGGTAGTAGTTTAGTCCCTGGGACCTCTAGTTGGTTGGCATTGTTCTTCTTATGGGATTGCAAGCACTTTCAGCTCTTTTAGCCTTTTCTCTAATTCCTCCAATAGGGAACCCATTCTCAGTTCAATGGTTTGCTGCTAGTATTCACCTCTATATTTGTCATGTTCTGGCTGTGTCTCTCAGGAGACATCTACATCAGGCTCCTGTCAGCATGCACTCCTTAGCTTCATCAATCTTATCTAGTTTTGGTAGCTGTATATATGTGGGCCACATGTGGGGCAGGCTGTGAATGGCCATTCCCTCAGTCTCTGCTCCAAACTTTGCCTCCACATCCCCTCCTATGAATATTTTTGTTCCCCCTTTTAAGAAGGAGTGAAGTATCTGCACTTTGGTCATCTTTCTCCTTGAGCTTCAAATATTAGTGTATTGAATTCCTCCATTAAATCACTTCCTCAACTTTTTATTTCTCCAAGTAGACTGACAAGTATCCACTTTAAAAATGCCAACTATAGGGGTTGGGGATTTAGCTCAGTGGGGTTGGGGATTTAGCTCAGTGGTAGAGTGCTTGCCTAGCAAGCGCAAGGCCCTAGGTTCTGTCCCCAGCTCCAGAAAAAAAGAAAGAAAGAAAGAAAGAAAGAAAGAAAGAAAGAAAGAAAGAAAGAAAGAAAGGAAGGAAGGAAGGAAGGAAGGAAGGAAGGAAGGAAAAGAAAAAAAAAGGCCAACTATAGTTGCAATATAAGCTTCAAAGGGTGAGAAGTAACCAATAATTTTACTCTACTGAGCTCTGAACCATGTCTCTAGAGGTGAAACAATGACAATCATATCATATTTTGGCTCTAAGAAGCAGTTGTCTAGTTGGACTTAAGGCCTGCTCAGCAGGAAGGAATTACTAAAAGCTGTAACAACAAAAAGAAATGTATTGGTTGTCATCAATTTTACTTCTCAGTTCATAATCAAGACTCAATAAGAACAACTTATCAGTGTCCACTGGCCTTGGTGTTATGGAGGTGAGGTGTCATCTTGACAAAACTTATTCCGATGGGATGGCTAAAGCACCAACAATAGTACCCATACACATCATTATGCTGTCCCATATGTTATATGCTAATACAAGGTGTTTCATTGTTTTGGAAGTCTTGTATTTCGGTGACTATTAATTAATGCACAACTGATTACCTTTAATTAAAGTGGATCTGTGAATGCAATAGTACATGTCAGGAATTGTTATTTTACCACAATAAGGCAGCTAGGAGAAGACTGGTTTCCAGGCAGCTAGGACTAGGGTCTTAAGGCCCATGTTCACAGTGACACACCTACTCCAACAAGGCCACACTTCCTAGTAGTGCCACTCACTGGGCCAAGCATATATAAGCCATCACAAAGGTATTCTCTAATAACTGCCTGGATGTCACTCTAAGAAAATCTTAACATTCTTTAAAACCACCTATAAGAATGAGAGTTTCATATGCAGATAATTTCAAAATGACTTTAAGAAAAAAAGTCAACTTTTGAATGCATCGTTTTAGAACTGTTTTTCTTCTTTATCTGACTATTTTCAACTCTGAAATATTACATTTATTACCAATTATTACTGGCTTATTTATTTATAAATCATAAAAATGTAAAGAGATATCTCAAAGCCACCCAAATCCCCAAGGTATGTGCTACTCGATACCTCCTCAAACATACTTAGTTTATTCAAGTCACAAATCCTAACACCTTTCAACAGGAAGAATCAAAAGTTATACAGTAGTTATAATTCATGCATGTACAACAGTGACCTCATGTGGCTAATACTTTATGCTTGAAACTATTGAGAAAAAAACAACAATAATCTAGTGTTATACTTGAAGATTTATGCCGTAGTGGATAAAGAGAGACATACATATCACAATAAATCTCTTCTTAAGGCCTCTGATCAGAAAGCAAAGTGATCTCTCACAAGCTTCAATGTGAATTCATTGTGTATATGTGTACAAATGTTCATGAATCCTGAAAAGACAACCAAGGAGCTGAATCCAATGCAATTGCATTAGGATCTCTTTAATGAAGCTCAAGCTTGCACCTTACCACCATCTCTGAGACAGAACAGGAGGACACCTTCAGCCCAGTTTCAGGCAAGCATTTATAGAGAGGCAAGAAGGGAGTGTCTAGTTTGGTACCCATCTGGTTGGGGAGTCATTATGACCTTTAACATAATTGGCTGGTGCTAGAAGCCAAACCAGAAACCTAATTCTACTTTTTTCCTAATTGCTGGTTGTTAGGAAGTAAAGTGCCAGGGCCAGGCTTGCAATCTGGAAGTACAGATTTGTTGAAGAATAACCTAGAAACTGTTGCTAGATGCAGGTCTTGTTGGTGGAAGCCTGGAAACTGGTGCTAGGTACCAGCATTTTAGCTAACTAGAGCTCAACCTTTGGTCATATTCTCTAAGATGGAGTCTGAACCCAAAAGATTTGTTACCAAAGCACTTGACAGTGATTTTTATATGTTACAAAATTGGCCTAAATATTAATTGAATCCTACTTTATATTCTTTATTTTTGCTATTTAGTTACCTTAACTATTTCTAACTTGAGATGAATGGTTGTAATTTTCTTTTTCAGCTTAGTTCCTTGACCATCAAAAACTATAGTAAAAAGGACATTTATTCAAGTATTTGTTTAAAAATATTTTTCTACTGTCTTAGCTAGGATTACTATAGTTTCAAATGTAGTATATAACATTTAAATAAAATGACTTATACGTTTCTTTCTTTTATAATCAAGAGCAGTTTCCTTAATCACCAATTTCAAAACTATACTATAGTTAGAATAAAGGTAAGTAACTGTGAGAGCTAAAGTTATATTTTAAGTCTTAATTGTTGTGCTTATGAGATCAATGAAACAAAATTCCTCTAATCTATAAGACCCTAGCTGAAGGACAGATATTCTCTGAGATGCTGGAAGCGATTGTTTATGGGAGATAGATAGTTAAGACACATATTTTCACTCCCCTAAACAAATTTGTTTGACACAACTTTACTGGATGTGCTTAATAATATATAGGCAGGAGTTATGTAGGCAGGATACAGGCTAGCCCTTGATTGGACCTGATGGTGGTGGCCTTGTGGGTTTGCCTTTATAAGCCTCTGTAAAATGTGACTCATAGCCATTTTCAGAGAACCCTGGATTAGTCCTTGTCAGAGATCATCATTATGGCCAGTATTTAATTAAAGTTGGCTTTAAAGTTGGTTTAAAAATTGTGCAACTGATCTTTCATAATAAGTCACATAGATCAGATCTTGACTAGACGATTCCTGGTTTGAAACATATGTGCTACCCTGGTTTCAGAACTAACTTAATACTCAGTAGATGGCAGGCTGTTATTTTCATCACATTCCTTAGAATTATGCGTTGAATCTCCCAAAACAGGACTAGAGACCATGATTCTGAGGGTTTCTGACAGGTATTCCTAATTACAGCATTCTTTAAGGTTTGATCTAGTTTAGATCTTCCCTCAGACAGTATCTGATACTATTTCTCATGGATAGATTGTGAGGATTAAAAATATATATCTACATTTAAAGGCCATAGAATTACAAGGTGAGGAATGGACTCAAAATTTAATCATGAATCATTAATCAAGAATAATTGATTAATCAATCCATATCAATCAATATACACCATTTTACAGTGCTTTGGCACAAATAGCTTTTTTGTTCCACAGTATTTCTAATTAAATATATCCATTATTTTTATGTCTTATCTGTTTTCAATATGAGAATTAGTAGAAACTAAATATTTTCTCCTACTGTCCTTCTTTTTAATCTAACCTTTAAGTTGGTGTGTGTGTGTGTGTGTGTGTGTGTATGTGTGTGTGTGTGTGTGTGTGTATCTCTTTTTGTCGAAGAAATGATGTTCACATACATGATTACCGGATAGACTGGCCCTATCACATAACTCACCAGCTTGATAAAGTATCAGGAAGCCTCTGACAGCTTATCTGAGGTGCCTACTTAAAGATTATACACTGCAGAAATGAGGCACCGATCTCAAAGTGTAGGGTACACTAAAACAACCATCATTGTTGTATGATTGAATTAGTGGAATACTGATGTAGGTCTGTGAGACCCAGGGTTGAAGTAGGGTGGTCCTTTTTACCACTAGTTCAAGAAGTGCATGTAGAGAATGTATGTATGCCTCCCACTGGCCCCTTCAGGCATTGATGCCCTGGCTTCATCAAAGAAAATAGCACATGTCGTTAAGGACTCAGTCATGATTATTGCATTGCCATGCTGATCTTCTTGTATAACTTATGGTCAGAAGGCAAGAAATAGCCACCATTCTTCAAGGTATAATTAGTCCATCGCTGAAACAGAAGTTGGATTTCTATGTAGCAGTGAAGAAAACGTTAGCATTTAAAATGATTCAGGAGCAGTTCTCAGAGACCATTTCTGTCTGTTTGGAATAGAAAGCATACAATTTCAATGGCTGCAAACTTGTAAGAACATAGTTTGGCACAACAATAAAGCCTCTCAATGATCTGGATTAGTCCACTTCATCAGCCATCCAAGCCGGAAAACATATGACCTGTAGAAAATACAGAATAGTTAGGGTAAAGAAGTGGGGCTTTTAAGACCAGCTATAGGCATAAGGATAATACTTTATTCAATTATTCTTTCCTTTCCATATTTGGCCAGGAAAAGAGACCAACCAGAAGCCTGAAAAAAATTGTTCCCTCATGGTTGAATTCATAAAAGTAAGTGATGAGATCAGGCATGCTCAGGGTGATAAGCCACTAGAACATAGAAGGATAATTTCCTTTAATGTCACATTATCTGGTATATCAATCATGTAGTTGCCTATCATAAACTTTATAAATTTGAAAAGAAATAGGGAAAAAAGGAAGGGGGGAGGGGAAAGGGAGAGAGATAGCCATGAGGTGGGAGAGCATGTAAGAAAGAGGGAGATGAATACAATCCAAATACATTCTATGAAATTCTCAAAAAAGTTCTAGAAACATTATCTTAAACTACATATGCAAGCATATTCAGACGGATGAAAAATGCTGAATGTGATGTTCAGAGTTTCTTGTCAGGTCCTAGATTGTAACCCTAACTGTGAGTAAAGTAGCCTGCTGACATAACCAGAGCATCATTCACAGCAGATCTGGAGGTATCCTTCAGATCTAGGGCTCCCCATGCCTTTGGCTGAAGCTTATGATCCCACCTATATGGCTTCTCAAAATTCCCTACTCCTCTTATGGGAATTTTCTGTTCTATGTTCTGTTGGTTAAAACTCCTACACAGTGATGTCAAATGTAGAATTTTTCCCGGAGGGACACGCTGCCAGGTATATACAATGACTTGATATTTCACAGGAAGCAACTCACTACAGTTTTGAAGAAGCAGATTTCAAATGTGAAAGTACAGAGTCACGACTGGCTAAATTTGTTCCTAAAGCCATGCAATCTGACACTCATATGGAAACAAAATTTTACTGTATTAATTTTAGTTTTGTTTCTGCTCTGAAATCAAGCCACAGAGAGAAGCTTTGATTCCCATGGGGCAATTTTCATTCTTCACAAGTAGAGTTCCTTATGAGATTTAGCTCATCTGTTTCTCCTGTCTTTTTCTAAGTTAATCTTACAGCCCCCAAATGCAGGCTCTATAAAAAGGTATTAAAACCATAGCAGCAAGAGAAATAAGCAAAACAAACTTTGTTTCCTTTTTTTTTCTAAATACCCTATAGGAAGTTGTAAAAGGATTCATAAATAACAATAAAATGTAAATTTAGTTGCTGTTTTGGATTTTTTCCAATTGCTGCCTCAGCCTGGAAAACAACAGATTTTTTTTTCTTCAGAAATTCATTGTAGCTCAAACATAAAATTCTTGTTACACCGTTGTTAATTGACATTGCCTGAGCATATGTAATGAGTTTTTCAATAAAGAAATAAATACCTCCTGCTCAGAGGGAGGGGAGAATTACATCTGTATGGGAGAATATTTTACCAAATGAGTCAAGGTAGGGATTTGAATGTTTTAAGGTTTTCATTTAGATTTTCAATATTTCATTGATCCATAAAATTTTGAAACAAAACTGTGGCGGCCCTGTAACAGAGGCATACTAGAGTAATTATGGGAGAAAAATAATCCAAAAAAAAACCCCTGGGATCCTCATACTTAATTAGTATAAAAGCGTTAGTGTAGAAAATTTACAGTTCTTTGTCTATTCCTTCTTCATTTGTTCAATACAGGGGATGGGGGGAAATAATAACTAACATGAAGTATATTTATGGAACAAGCTCACATCTATTGCTTCCTGAGCCCACACAACTCACTTCAGCAGCTGTTTAGTGGGGTTTCTTGAAAAATTGCTGAGTTTCTGAAGAGTAACTTTAGGTGGTTTGGAAATAAGAAGCCAAAAATTGTAAGAGTAGGAAAGAGTAACTACAACTGGTTAAACAACAATAACAACAACAACAACAACAACAACAACAGAATTAAGAAAGTAAGCATCAGAGACCATTTAACACTGGATTGTAGAACCGGGCAGTAACATGGTGATGATTCTCTCTACATAGAAAGAACACAGAAGGTTAAAATGAAGATGGTACTTGTTAGGACCAATGTTGAGATTTAAATCATGGCTTGGGCCTTGGGCAAAGCACACCAAACCAACTTGGTTCCACATGGAGAGGTTTAATGAGAGAAGAAGAGTAGAAGGGAAGAAAGGAGGACAGCCATGGGCAGGGAGGTGGGGGGCTGGATGGGGGGAAGGGGAGAGAAGTGACAGGGAAGAGCATAGAAGAGAAGAGCAAAGAGAATGAGGAGGGGGCAAGCAGCCCCCTTTTATAGTGTCAGACACAGTTGGCTGTTGCCAGACAACTGTGGGGTGAGTATACCTGGTTGTTGCCAGGTAGCTGTCGGGGTGGAGCTAAGAAAGAATACCAACAGTACTCATAATGGGAACTTGAAGAAATGTTTCTGAGTCCTAACCAAGACCCTATGATCACATTAAATAAACAAAAACAAAACCTTCAACTATATTTTGAAATCATTTTCCTATGCCTATTTATTATTTATTTGTGGAAAGTCCTGTGTTTCTGTGCCTGAGTGTGTATACAAATGTGGACATGCACATATCATAGAACTCATGTGGAGGTAGAAAAAATATTAATTTTTTTCAATATTTTCTTTTATTCTTCCTCCCTTCCTTCCTTCTTTTCTCTTTCTTTTCCTCCCTTGTTTCCTTGCTTGCTTCCTTCTATGACAATACTCGGAGTTGAATATAGGGGTGAAAATTTTCCCCCGACCTCCAGGCTACCTCTTCTTCTGACCAGTCTTTCAAAGTAATTTTCCAAGTCTCTGTAGTCTCTTCCATTCCCTTGCAAAGAGAAGTCATAAATTTCCTATCAGTGTGTTTGGAAGTACACATCCATATATGTGGCATAAATATAACATAAACTTTATATGACAGCATCACTGGGGAATGGATAGACTTGTCATCTCCATTCTGTTGTTCCACTATCCATTTTTCAAAGAACTTAAGAGGTATTATTTTTCTGATGAAAATTTATTAGGAAAATAAAAAGTCAAAACACTAAGCTCCATCTGTCCCAATTCAGTGTTTATATCTCAACTGGTTTTGAACATGAGAGAAGACAAGAGTGTTATTTATTGACCTCCTAAATGACAGCAAATGGAAGGCCATATGCTAGGCCATCCACGGCCATATTGCCTTGAAAATGCAAAATAAGATTGGCAAATGAGTACATGTTACATTAGATATTAAATAACATTTAAATTTAGCATAATATATAGGTTGGAGTATCAATTCTCTGGAATTCACTGTAGACAAAATTGAAAAGAAGCTGGAAAGAAAGCCATTTAGCACTCTACAACGTTGAATGATTTGGATCTGTAAATGAATAAAATTTTTGATCTACCAGACATCTGCTTTCTAAGTATATATAATTTTCTCTTTTTTAAAGTTAGACTCTCAGGTGTAGTGTTTACCCAGAATGAGAAAAACAAAAGGATGTTTCACTGATTCAAATTCAAGATAGTACAGGGTTTTTTTTTTTTCCCATCTCACTGTTATTTAAGTGAAATACAGACAATGGATATGGGGGTTTGAATAACAATGGCCCTCTTAGGGGGTCACATATTTGAATGCTGAGCTTTCAGGGACTGGAACTCTTTTCTAGAAGTAGAAGAATTAGAATGGGTGGCTTTGTTGGAGGAATTGTGTCACAGGAGGTGGTCTTTGATGTTTCAAAAAGCCCTTGCCAAGCCCTCAGCTACTGCTCCCGCACCTGCCTGCATGCCACCACACCCCCTGCCATGATGCTAATGGACTAAACCTTTGAAACTATAAGCAAGCTCACAATTAAGTACTTTCTTTAGCAAGAATTGCTTTGGTCTTGGTGTCTCTCCACAGCAATATAACAGTGATTAAGACAAACCGAAGAAAACAATCCAATGCAAATACTGTGGAAAGGCATCCAGCAGAGCTGCTTCAAGTTTTGGGCTTTTCTGAAGTGCAAAATAGACAGTTAAGAAAAATATCTACCTGAAATTCCTGTTAGTCCCTTGCCCCACCCCATCCACATGTAGCTGAGATGTGCAGCTCAGTCTTCATGGGAGTCCCCAGCAACTGGAGTGGGGACTGTCTCTAAAGCTGTTGCCTGTCTATGGACTCTGTCCCTAGCTAGGCTACCTTGTCTGGCCTCCATTGGATAGGATATGCTTAGACCTGAAGAAACTTGATAGGCCAGCGTGGGTAGATACCTAGGCCTGAAGAAACAAAAAGAATTTAGCTATGCTGTTAAATGTTATTGACATAACTCAAAATTAATTAAATAACATTGAAATTTAACTTCCCTTTCAGCTGAAAAGTACTAAATGGTTTATCAGTAAACTCAGCCTTCTCTGCTTAGGACAATGCCACATCTCCACAAATGGAGGTATGATTTCCTATCTACCAGGTTTGGAAATGTGAGAACCTTGTCAGAAATAGGCCAGCTCCACACGGGCTCACAGCTGGACTGAAACCTTCCATTTCACCCATGACTGCCTGGGGTAAGGACAGATAAGGAAGTGGCCTAAACAGGGAACTACCCTGCCTAGGGTGAGTACAGAGAGGGAAGAGACTGGGAGAAAAGACAATGCCAGGAACTACCACAAATTCCAGGTAGGTATTTGGGCCAGGACAGGGCCAAATGAAGGAGACAACCTTGCCATTCGAGTTGCCCAATAATTTTAAATGTTGCTCAGGGTAACCAATCAGATCTGTCCAACTCAGGCGACCGCTGAATTCCCCGCCAAAATGTTTCTAAAAGTGTTTGCTTTGTGAGCTCCGGGTCTCCTCTTGCCTGGGTGCTAGGGGACCCCAACGTAGGTTGGAACAATAAACCTCTTGAGGCTTGAAGCGATTTTGGTCTCTGTGACCTTATTGAATGGGGGTCTTCTGACTCTTACAGAAACAAATGTCTTTAATCAGACCACAGGATTGTTTTAGAAAAAGGTGTGCTTCTTAAGTAAGAGTCACGATTTTCAAATTCAAGTTAATATTTTGATGAATATGATTTTTGCTGGAATTAACAATTGAAAGCTCCTTTCATGATGCTTTCTTGTTAACTACAACATCACCATTGACAACCTTTTCCTCGGCACTCTGCACTCTTTTTAACTTGTCAATAGTTCCTATTCTATTATATATGATGTTAATCACAACTGTTAATCAGCTGTCTTTGGCTTTTGTTTAGAAACAGCATTGAAATATGTTGTAGATGACATTCAATGCAGATGCAAAGGTAAATAATTGCAAAAGTAGATAATTAAGTGGTGTAAGGAGAAATATTTTTAAATATTTTTGGTGAAATATTTTTAAATTTTTATTCTGCGCGCGCGCGTGTGTGTGTGTGTGTGTGTGTGTGTGCGTGTGTGTGTGCGTGTGTGTGTGTGTGTGTGTGTGTGTGTGTGGACAGGGATCAATGTGCCAGGGTATGCTTGTGGTAGACAACTTCTTGAAGGATTCTTGTAGTGAAAGTTTGGGTTTCTAAAAGTCCAGTTATGATACAAGAATGTGTTTTTCTTTTAGTCCCAGATGTGGGATATGGCACAGCTTCGGATTGTCCGCAAGAGCTAACCATGATTTGTCTTTTGCTTTGGCAAGGTATGAAAATAGTTTATGTTTCTGAGGACTCCTGAGAGGGGATAACAATGCCAGAGCCCTGAGAGGCTGCAGTGGCTGCTGCTGCCCATGCTGTTGCTGCTTCCTGCCGTTACTATTGCTGTTTGCTGGATGGCTGGATTGCTGTTTGTTGCTGATTGCCTATTGGAGATATCCCGAGGCTGGACTTGCCCCAAGGAACTTGATGCACCTAATCCGCAGGAAGTAGTCTAAAAAGATCTATGCCCCTTTCGCCCTCTAAAATTTCTTGCTTTACTAGTGTTGGGGGTAGGAGGTTGAAAGGATTAAGGTAAAGGTTGGGTAAATAAAAGAACCGAACAAAGTAGCCAAAAGCTCACAGGTTCTGGCACGATACTTACTTAAACTGTCAAGAATGAACAGAAACACCTTTACCCATGGAAAAATCTTGCCAGCCTGTGAATTTTTTAAGATTAAGAAATGTTTGTCGATGTGTACGTGTGACACACCCAGTGAGATTAGAAGAGAGTATCATATCCCATAAATTGGTGCTGGGAACCTCGTTTAAGTCCTCCTGGGGGGCAACAAGTGCTCTGACTCATGGAAAAACATCTCCACCACATTATGAAATATGTTTAAATGCATCCACGAAGCTGTACTAGACAGAATATAAAATATTCAAATAAAAATAAACCATTGCTTGCTTTACCATTTTTTATTATTGTACACCAAAACCAATTATCTTCCAATTGAGCACTGTTTTTCAACTCTAAATCAAAGAATGGATTTAGGAGGTTTAGCGATGTCCTGCTATAGGGTAACAAGAATGGTCATAAGTATATTGTTTATAACATATTGGAAGGAATTTCATAAATTATGTGATCATGCTTGGGTACTGACAGATGCCACAACCATATGTATCATTTTCTTATGTCACTTATTGTCCGGGACCCGACGTCTGAACTAAGCAAAGCTAGAGCCCTGCCCTGAGCAGATTCCTGAGAAGGGCTTGACCTTTTCGAGGAACTTGTCCCCAGAAGACTGTTGCCTCAGTGTCTAAGGAGGATATCTTGCGGTTTAGAGATTCACCTTATGTCCTTGGGCACTTCCCAGTCCTCCTCCTCCCCCCGCACCCACCCTAAGCTTCAGTTCCTGCTTCAATTCCTGCTTCAGAGCTTTAAATGCTGTACATTCCTCTCAGTAAACAGACCTTGACAACAGAACCTTGTTTGGCTCCTTTTTTCCCCCCCCTTGACCCTCAGGTAGCACCTCTTCAGAACCCTGAATAACTGGACCTGCTGGATGGGTCAACCTATGTCCCTTGAAAGCACTTTACTTATACACATCCTTTTTCTCCTTTAATCAACACAAAGTCTTCTACCTTAGTTTTATTCATAATCCCTTTTCCTCAGCTTACACTTACTAATCAACCTATTTTTCCCTTTCATTTGCTTCATGGGGAAACCAATTCATGTGCTCTTAGTAATATTCATTTCTCTAAATCCTAGGAGTCCTCTTCTGACTTAATTTTCTTTCCTGATGTACATAATGGAACTTATGAGCTGCTTTGCAGTTCTAATATCACAGGTTGTCATTGTTTTGATTTTTGGGCCCCTTGGTTTTCTCAGAACTCTGGAATGAATTTTATGTTCTTATAGGTTCTACTACTTGTCTGTATCTCAACATATACATTCTATGACATATCTCAACATGTACATTTTATAAGTGTATGCATGCATGTTTGCAGACCAGACTTAAGTTCTCCTTTTTGATATTTTTGTACACTGTAAAACAAAGTAGAGACAAAGGTATTATTCCCCACTGTAAAACAAAGTAGTAACAAATGTTACTATCTTATATCATTTAAAACAGTTTCTTCACTACCCGTGTGCCTCTAACTCTACAATCTAATCACTTCTGAATCAAGTCACCTTCTAGTCTATTACAATAACACAGTGGTCTTGTAAGGCTTGAAGTGAGTCTTAGCTCCCAGGATACCACCCCTCCCAAGTGAGCCATGATTACAGAGGTTGATGCAAATGCAAGAGGTTTATTTTCCAGCATGTTGGAGTCGACCTTCAATCAGCCCCTCATGATGAGTGACTAGAAGGTGACCCCAAATGGCTACAACAAGCAGTTTCTATACTTCTTTAGGGGTACAGGTTACATCAGCAAGGTTACAGTTTAAACTTATTGGCTAAGCATATTGACCTTTGAATATATTGGCTAGCAAGCATATGACATGCATTTGAACTTTATCTGGGACCAGAGAGAGAGGTGACTATCAGTACACTCTGCCATTTTTCAAAAATGTCCCTGCTCCTCCAAAGAACTATGGGTGGAGACTGGAACATGGCCTAGCCTTTATCCAAGGCAGGAATCTGGTACTTGGCCTAATCTTGGCCTGAGGCAGTGGGTGTAAATCTGGGGAAGTCCCTTAGGGTCCTTCACAGGAACTCCATAATCTACCTCTTTCTACCAGGCCAAACTTCTTATAGCTCTTACACTTCAGTAAGAGCTGGGGTCCTTCAGTCTCCTTGATAGATTCTTGCTCCCTTTTACACATCATGTACACCGAGGACATTTTTAAAGTAAAAACATTGTCTGCCTACATTTCTCCTCTCTTCTTTGCTTCTTCCTCCCTCCTTCTCTCCCTCCTTTTCTCCTTTCCCTTCTTTCCTTCTTTCCTCCCTCCCTTCCTTCCTTTCTTTGTTTTTAAGATAAAAGAAAAGGTTTTATTCTGTATCTCATGCTAGCCTTCTGGTAAGTCTGGCCAGGATTTTATGTAAATTCTCTTTCCTCAGCCTCCCATGTGCTAAGGATACAAGATCCAGTCAATGCATTTGGCACCTTCCTTTGTTTTAAAGATAAATATGGCTGTCATGGAAAAATATAGAATGTAGAAGGATACAAAATTGAAAGTAAGAAGATCAAGTAAGTGGATTCAAATGAAGTATTTTTAAGAAGTAACTTTTATGGATACAGAATCAAGCTTTTTTTTTTTTTTGAAAAATACATGTAATGGCTTATGGAGATTAAGTAAATAGTATTCAGGAAAGTGGATACAGGAACTCTGCTTTGTTGAATTTATGCTCTTCAGCATGATCATGTACATATATTCAAAACTGTGGTTATTTGAACTCATTTATACCAGACTCTACAGTGTAATAATTCATCCCTTCTTGAATTATAACATGCAAAATATGCTTTTCATGAAACCCTTTAACATCTTGTGTTTAATTTAATGTCTCATGTCAACTTCTATCTTCTCTATAGTTAGTTTATCTTTTAGATGATCTTGGATCCTCAAATTTTCTCATATGTTGCTCTGGATGTATATAGATTCTTTACCTGAATCCTTGTACCATGTTGCTGTTGTTAGTGCTACTCTCTGAGATGCTCTAGGGGCTATAGCTAACAGTATTTTGAAACTTGATAACAGGGTATTTGAAATGGTGCATAATGTAATCTGGTTTACCTCCCCTATTCCTTGACATGAGAAATGTGCATTTCCTGAATGCTTTCAATTTTAGGTCCGCAACTCTGGAAAAGACATGTCACTCTCTTGCTGAAAATGCCTGTCTGAGCTGGTCTTCTAATCAACTCCTGCTGACGAGTCAAATCTCACTTCCTATTCTTCTGCCTTCATGAAGTCTTTCTAACAAATCTTTGTGAGTTAGCTATGCTTCTCAGAAACTAATATAGCAAAACGTGGGAATGCACTTTTATACTGCATTGTCATTTTTTACTTGCCTGTCTTCTCAATTAATTTGAG
The DNA here is from genome assembly GCF_011064425.1 of Rattus rattus. Classification (NCBI taxonomy): domain Eukaryota; kingdom Metazoa; phylum Chordata; class Mammalia; order Rodentia; family Muridae; genus Rattus; species Rattus rattus. The sequence goes on from NC_046155.1 coordinate 207,084,926, forward strand.
TACCTTGAAAGGAAGTCTAATACCCTGTAATAAGGAAGAACAGCATCAAGATGATCAAGGTGGTTTTGAGACTCAGATAACTTGCTTTTATGTTCTACTCAGCAAACTTTCAGCTATTTATTCATTCCATTTCCAACAGAGGTATATATTACAAAAGCATTCAGTGGTGATTAAAAATAGATGACATACATAAAATTAAAGCATTACAAAAGGGCTCAGTGAATAAAGCACCTTCCAAACAAGTGTGGAGACCGGATTCCCAGAACTCATATAAATACTGGGCAGGTATATTAGAAACTTGTTATTCTTCCACATGGAAGGCAGAAGCAGAGACCCCAGGAGCAAGGTGGCTAGCAGGAAGAGCCAGAATTAGTAAGATCCTGTTTCAGTGAGAGGCTTTTCTTTAATTTTTTTTTTTTCCCGGAGCTGGGGACTGAACCCAGGGCCTTGTGCTTGCTAGGCAAGCGCTTTGCCACTGAGCTAAATCCCCAACCCCGAGAGGCTTTTCTTTACTAAATAAACTGAAGCGTAATTGAGGAAGATATCCGAGGTTAACTTCAGACCCCCACAGTTGCATGCACGCATATATGGACTTCAGCTCACACAGAAATACCCACACAAATGGAAATGTACACACTAATTACAATGGTAATAGTATTTCAGTATACAATTATAATTCAATTCAAACTTGAGAAATAATTGATACCTTTTATTTTTTATGTAGCCATGTTGTTCTATGCTTTTATATACATTGTAAAGAATTCAGAAAAAAAATAGCTTAGAAAATAAATGTAGAACTGCATAGTATAATATATTTTAAGCTATATTTTATGAAGTCTACAAAATATTCTGTTAGTGAAAGTCCTAAAATTTCTTTGAATTATTTTTTGTTTGCATTGGCAAGCTTTTCTTTCTTGTTTTAGCAAATATAGCTTCTTTTACTTTTTACTACCATTCTTGTTCTCTAGGCTATATAAGCCATTTATAAATGGGGAAAGAGCAATTTGCAAATTCATTTGGAATAACAAAAAACCCAGGATAGTGAAAACTATTCTGAACAATAAAAGGACTTCTGGGGGAATCATTCTTATGGACATTAAGCTATATTATAGAGTAACATTGATAAAAACTGTATGGTATTGGTACAGACATAGGCAGGTTGACCAATGGAATGGAATTGAAGACCCAGAAATGAACCCACACACCTATGGTTACTTGATCTTTCACAAAGGAGCTAAAACCATTCAGTGGAAAAAAGAAAGCATTTTCAACAAATGGTGCTGGTTCAACTGGAGGTCAGCATGTAGAAGAATTCAAATCAATCCATTCTTATCTCCTTGTACAAATCTCAAGTCCAAGTGGATCAAGAACTCCACAAGAAACCAGATACACTCAAACTAATAGAAAAAGAAAATAGGGTAGAGTCTCAAACACATGGGCACTGGGGAAAATTTCCTGAACAGAACACTAATGGCTTATGCTCTGCGAACAAGTATTGACAAATGGGATTTCATTAAACTGCAAAACTTCTGTAAAAGCAAAGAACACTGACATTAGGACAAAATGGCAACCAAAAGATTGGGAACAGATCTTTACTAATCCTACATTAGATAGAGGGCTAATATCTAATATACACACAGAATTCAAGAAGTTAGAGTTCAGAGAACCAAGTAACCCTACAAAAAATGGGGTACAGAGCTAAACAAAAATTTTCAACTGAGGAATATCAAATGACTGAAAAGCACCTAAAGAAATGCAAAACATCCTTGGTCATCAGGGAAAGGCAAATCAAAACAACCCTGAGATCCCACCTCATTCCAGTCAGAATGGCTTAGATCGAAAACTCAGGTGACAGCAGATGCTGGCGAGGATGTGGAGAAAGAGGAACACTCCTCCATTGTTGGTGGGATTGCAAGCTCATACAAACACTCTGAAAACCAGTCTGGAGGTTCCTCAGAAAATTGGATATAGTGCTACCTGAGGACCCAACTGTACCATTCCTGGGCATATACACAAAAGATGCTCCAACATATAACAAGGACACATGCTCCACTATGTTCATAGCAACCTTATGTATAATAACCAGAAGCTGGAAAGAACCCAGATGCCCTTCAACAGAGGAATGGATATAGAAAACGTGGTACATCTACACAGTGGAGTACTTATTCAGCTATTGAAAGCAATAACTTCATGAAATTCTTAGGCAAATGGAATGAAACTAGAAAATATTATCTTGAGTGAGGTAAACCAGTCACAAAAAGAACATACACATATATGCACTCACTAATAAGTGGATATTAGACCAAAAGCTTGAATATCGAAGATAAAATTCACAGATTATATGAAGTTCAAGAAGGAAAACCAAAATATGGATGCTTCAGTCCTTCTTAGAAGGTGGAACAAAATACTCAAAGGAGGAAATACAGGAATAAAGAGTGGAGCGGAGACTGAAGGAAAGGCCATCTAGAGCCTGTCCCACCTGGGGATCCATCCCATTTGTAGCCACCAAATCCAGTCACTGTTGCTGATGCCAGGAAGTGCTTGCTGACAGGAGCCTGATAAGGATGTCTCCTGAGAGGCTCTGCCAGAGTCTTACTGATACAGATGAGGATGTTTGCAGCTAATCATAAGAGTATGGGGGACTGCAATGGAGGAGTTAGAGAAAAGACTGAAGGAGCTGAATGGTTTTGCAACTCTTAGGAAGAACCCCCAGAGCTCCCAGGGACTAACCAAGGAGTACACATGGAGGGATTCATGGCTCCAGCTGCATATGTTGTTGTGGATGCCATTGTCTGGCATCAATATGAGGAGAAGAGCTTGATCCTGTGAAGGCTGATTTATCTGATGTAGGGCAATCCCAGGGCAGTGAGATGGGAGTAAGTGTGGAGTGGGGAGACGTTGTCATAGAAGCAAGAGAAAAGGAGATGGGAGATGGGAGAACTGGGAAAGGGGATAACATTTGAAATGTAAGTACATAAAATATTTAATGAAAAAAGAAGAAAACTTATATTTATTACCTCCAACTCATGAATTTTCTGTTTTGTGAAAATTTCTAGTTCAAAACATTGCTCTTTTTACTCCTGTTGTTTCTCAGTCATTACTAAACTAGACTTACAAACATAAAACAAATTTATGGTTAATTTTATATTTCACAGAAAACTATTGCTTTTGATGTAATACAGTGGTACAGTAAATGCCACTGTACTATGTATTTGAAAGAAACTGGTTTATAAATCTCCTCATATCACCATGAAAATTTTTTGTAATAGTCTTAGTGTTAATAAATAAATAAATAAATAAATAAATTGCTCCTGCCCTGGGTTTGTCCCAAACCTATTTATTTACATTTTAACATATATATATATATATTATTTGTTTATTCATTTTCTTCATCATTATTTTTGTTTGATTTTAGTTTTGGTCTGAGCTGAGGTCTCACCCTGTAGTTTTAGCTATCCTAAAAATTGTAGTTCTGTCTCTGCCTCTCAAATGATGGGATTATGATGTACGTTACCCAGCATACCTCAAAGCCATTTAACTAGGTAACTTCCAAACACATGAAGACCTTCAGAATAATCTGGAAATTAACATATATTATCTAGAAACCTTTCTGGCTTTTCAATGGTCAGAACCACTGAACCTCTGAGAACCTCTGAGAATCAGAGTATATTAAGAACACAAATGTTTTAATAACTGATGTGTGTAGTTTGTGTCTAGTTTATTCTACAATTGCTATAACATTCATCAAGTCACAATAGGAGAAAGGTATTTAATAATTACAGTAAATAAAACAGATAAAAGTTAATACTTTACCTGTCGAATTTAAAGGTGAAGAACTATAGAAAGTATTTTTTTCTTTTTATTATTCTGTAATACATTAAAGCCCTGTGGTAGTTTCCCCTCTATTTATTCCCCCTAGCCACTCCTTCATACTTCCTCTCCATCCAGATATACTCCTTCATTTTCTTTCAGAAAATAATGGAGCTCCCAGGGATGTTAAACAAACAGGGCATAGCAAATAACACTAAGAGGAGGCACATACTAAGGCTGGACCAGTCAACCGAATAGGAAGAAAAGGGTTCCAAGATCAGACCAGAGAGTCAGAAACAGGCCCCACTACCAGTGTTAGGAGTCCCACAAGAACACCAAACTTCAACCATAGCATATATGCAGATGACCTAGCTCAGACCCATTCATGCTCTGTGATTGTCGCTTCAGTCTTTGTCAGCCAGGAGAAAATGTCCCACAGAATCAACTAAGAGAAAAGTATTTTCAAGAATGCAAAAAAAGTACAAGGTGTGCCATTTTGAAATTTGATGGAACCAATATGAATAACTAAACAAACAAATAATTTTAAAAGCAAGAACTGCTTGTTAGTTACTACTGTGCAAGTGTGAGTTCAATAGTTCAAAGGAAGAGAAGCAAATGATGCTGAGTTTATCGGGATTTGCAAGAAAAACAGCAGAATTATTCTCATTTATTTAGCATTATATCAATATTTGGTATAATTAAGTTTGACATAAATACAGATCTTATATTTTCCTTTCTGAAAAGCTTCTATATTGTTTAAATACCATGTTGAAATAGACTGTAGTGCTGTCTAAATTGGATAAGTGTTTCTACAACAGAGCAACTGAAACGAGGCTGCCAAAGAAGTGCCGACTCAGCATGATTTCTGAATACTTGGTAAATGAAGCTTCAACATTCTGGTGTCAAAAACGAAGACATATTCTTAACAAAAATTATCTCAGAATTATGCAGCTCTTACAATACCAAATTCATAGGAAACACTTGGGCATGCATAAGAGAAAGGGTAAATATTTTATTGGTTATTCCTTGAGAAGGCAAGTATCAAATGTATACTGTTGGTATAGCCTTACTACTCTGAATGACACATTACAAAAAGAATGCACTGGATGGGTGTGTGAATGTGGTTTGTGTTAAAATGGCCCCCATAGGCTCATGTGTTTGAACGCTTGTCTTCAGTTGTTAAACGTGCTTGAGAAGAATTAGGAGATGTGGCCTAATTGGAAAAGATATGTCATTTGAGGCAAAACTTGGGATATTAAAAGCCCTTCTCATTAGTTGCATCTCAAGATATAAGCTTGTTGCCTTTGAGCCAACATCAGGACTGCCTACCGCTACAATGCTACCTGTCATGACATTCTTGTACCCTAACTTTCTGAAACTGTAAGTCCTAAATAAACAGTCAATATAAAAGTGACTAAGAGACTAAGAGACTAAAGACTAAAGAATAGGGTCATATGGAACCCCTGTTCTTTTTTTTTTTTTAGAAACTCTGTTTTGATACAATCTCAACTATACAGTCCTGTATAGAGTTCCATCTCCTGACCAGAGAGGTCTTGAACTCACGAAGATCTGCCTGCTTCACCCTCCAGAGTGCTGAGATTAAAGGCATGTGTTAGATCTGGCTTAGAATTTCTATTGTTAATAGAATTAAAAAATAAGAAATATAGCAAGAATGAATAGCTTCATGGGAAATACAACATTGACTTTCTTCTTTGTGAGAAAAGCTCTTTCTTGAACTTCTGAGAATCTTTATCGGATGAAAAATGTTAATAGCTAAACTTCCTTCCCATGATAACTTTAGTTTTAAAAGCCAAAATATGTCATTTATTAAATCTGATAACGAATCACCAGCCACCATCCCTTCCTTTCCTTCAGTACCAAAGAGTGTTTCTGATATACGCACTTCCATAGATAGGAATGAATGGTCAGTACTGTGTAGTAAATAGCAGCTAGCATGGTGGAGGTAAATTATGGCAGACGAAAATCAAAGTGCTTCCCGTTGGTTGTCCCAACATGAAATATGCACATTGCTAGGAGGAAGCTATAACTGAAAAACATGATAGAAAATAAAATATAAACATGAATTCACACAGAATGATGAGGTATGCTATGGTACTGTATATTCCATGGAAGTATGTACATACAAATCTTTCATCCAAAGAGAAATCAGAAAGCTAAGATAAACTGCACCATCTCTGGAAGAGGCTTCTGTTGTATCTTCCCTCCGCACCTGTGTGCACAATGTTTGAGACTTGTGATAAATGGTATGCGATGTCCTGAAATGGAGCTAGTAATTCACCATCGATACCTCACTTTTGGAAAAATAGAGCCAGGTTATGTCCAATACTCCATGATGAGTGAGAGTTAGTGCAAACCAGTTAACTCTGTAAACAATTACATATTTTAAGCAGCATGCTAGGAAATAAAAACAAAATTCTGATGGACTTCTTATGTATGGCATTTTCAAAATTTTTTGAGATCATGAAACATATTCTTCATTTATTAGTAGCTCAAGATATGAGTCATTTATTTAGAGAAGTCAGAAATACACAAGGGGGAAATTTTAAAACGTCTACATGAAAAATTTATTTTTAATATGTGATGTTTCTTAGTAATTTATGTTATTTCTTTTCATGTTCCACAGTATTTATCTTATAAGCTAAACTTTATCTAAGAAAGGATATACATTTCTTTAGAATCATATATGACACTTACATTTTTTGTTTGTTTATTGTGAATTTGCAAGAGAGAGACAAATTGTCGATTTGTTTCTTCCTTCACGTCTGTCCTAATGGTGAATTTGCGTCATGAATCCTGGTAAGAAATTAACTTTACCCACTGGGCCATCCCATGGGCATCATAATTTATAAATCTTCAAATTTACTATATTTGACATTTTCTAATTTGCCACTCAGAATTTCTATTCTTGTGACTAGCAAAAGTCATACTAAAGGTTATGTTGATGAGTCTCAGACTTGATTTCATTGGTGAAACAGTTGTGTGGGAATAAAGAGTAATGTAGCTAAGGCCTCTCATTACTCACCTTCTGGAAGACCATTTTTCCATTTATTCTTCTTACTTAATCAGTAACTCCTACACAATGAAAGAAAATGCAATACTTCATAAGCAGAGTAAAAATACAGTGTAATGCATTAACAGAGCACATTTTATTTTAATGATGAAATTAGCCATAAAACTTCAAGTTTATATTGTATTTACCTTTACCTTTGTTTTGAGATAACATCTTACTCTGAAGCTGCAATTGCAGACTAAAACAATGTGAGCTATAACATGTACCTGATTCTATATTGACTGAAGTACTTATTCTGTAGAAACTGTTCCTTGATATAGCTCCTTCTATTTTATTACCATATGGGGAAGTTTATATATTAAAATATCATAAAATTCAAGAAGTAATATTAATATATGAAACGTGTTCATACATCTCAAGTCATAAAAACCGTGTTAGCCTATTTTTTGATAAATTAGTAAAAAATCACCAAAAACATTCTGATTTTCATTATTACTTTTAAAAGGTTTTTATAAATGGTTGCAATTTAAAATATAAAAATTTACAAAGAACTCAAGAAGTTAGACACCAACAACCCAAAGAGCCCAATTTAAAAATGGGGTACAGAACCAAGCAGATTTCTCAACAGAGGAATCTCGAGTGGATGAGAAGCATGTCGTATTCAAAGTCATCAGGGAAAATGCAAATCAAAATAACTCTGAGGTTCCATATTATACCTCAGAATGGCCAAGTTCAAATCTCAAGAGATAGCACATGCTTGCGAGGATATGAAGCAAGGGGAACACTTTTTTATTACTGGGGGGAGTGCAAACTTATACAACCACTTTGGAAACCAATTTGATGGTTTCTCAAAAAAAAAAAAAAAAACTGGGAATAATTCTAGCTCACAACACAGCTGTACCACTCCTGGGCATATACTCCAACATCCCTCAAAGACACTTGCTCAATTATGTTAACAGCATCTTTATTTGCAATAGTCTGAAATGGAAACAACCTAGATGTCCCTCAACTGCAGTCTAGATAAGGAAAATATGGTACATTTACCCAGTGGAATACTATTCATCTATTAAAAACCTAGACATCATGAATACTGGAGGCAAATGGATGGAACTTAAAAATATCACCCTCAGTGAGGTAACCCAGTCCCAAAAGAACATGCATAGATGTACTCATAAGTAGATTTTGGCCATGAAATACAGGTACTATGCTACATCCATAGACCCAAAGAAGGTAAACAAGAAGGATGGCCTGTGTGAGGAAACTTGAATCTCACTTAGAAGGGGGAATAAAATAGTTATAAGAGGGAAATGGAGGTAAGGGAACTGAGAGGGAGAGGGAATGAGAGGCTAAGATTAAGTGTGGGGAAGAACAGAAGAAATAGTGAGATGGCCATGAAAATTAATGGAAATCTATAACTGACAGCGTAGGAGGTAGAAGGGATATCTGCAGGACGAGACAGAGATCTGGGATAGTGAAGGCACCCAAGACTATGGGATGGCCATAGCTGTAACTCACAACACTGGGGATATGGAACCTGAAGAGGCCATCTGTAGCCAGTCAGGAGCTTCTGTGTAGCGATAGAGATACCAATCTTCCATCAAAACTTGCAACCTTAAATGTATCCTGTCTACAAGAAATGAAGGCATGAGCAGAGACTGGAGGAGGAATGGCCAATCAACAACCAGCCCAATTTGAGACCCATTCCATGGGCAATCACCAATCCCTAACACAATTAATGGTGTTCTGTTCTGTTTATAGACAGGATCATGCTGTCCTCTGACAGCAGCTAGCTCAGACAGATACAGACACCCACAGCTAAACAGTGGATTGACCTTGGGAACAATTATAAAAGAGTAAGAGGAAGGATTGTAGGTCCAGAAGGGGATAGGAACTCTACAGGAAGACCAATAGAGTCAACTAACTTGGACTCTTAGGGCTCTCAGAGTCCAAAGAATTTACCAACCAAAGAATTTACATGGGCTGGACTTAGGCCTCTCTGTACATATGTAGCAGATGTGCAGTTTGGTCTTCACGTGGATCTCAAACAACTGGAACAGGGGCTATCCCCAAAATCCCTGTACATGGAATATGTTCTTAAACCTGCCTTGTTTGGCCTCAGTGGGAAAGAAAGTGCCTAGCCTTGCAGAAACTTGGAGGGCTAGGGTGTAAGGAATACACAGGAGGACCCTACCCACTCAAAGGAGAACAGGGGGACAGTGAACAAGATGTTAAGTGAATGAGTAAAATTAAATTATAATGGAAAGAAAAAGATTGGCATGAAACTGTTTTTAATAGGCTAAGTGGTAAGCTAGTTGCTGATTAATTAAAAACCTTTTCATTTTGGTGGTTCTAAACTTTATGTATCAATGACAGCTAACTTACAAAATGTTTCACATACTTTTGTTGACAGCAACTGGCTAGCCTGTTGTTTGTCTGAGGAAAAGAGAATCACAGAACATAAGGAACAGCTGTGTTTGTAACAGAAGCATTGATGAGAGTTCCCATTGGTAAATATCCAACTGTGAAGATTAAGTAGTTTTAAACTTTGAGTAATGATACTTATTATTAGTACATGTCACTAAAATTTAATGATAAAGTGTTTATTGTCAATATAAATATGTTTATTATATTTTATCTTAATACATTATTTCATAAATAAGACCTAGGCGAGTTGAATAATGCAAATATTGTCTCACGGGAAGAGGAAACAGATGTGCTTAAGTGAATGCCCCCAGTTGTCCCTGCGAGGACCTTTCTGCGGAAGTTGCTTCAGTGGATTCCTATTCTTTCACAATATTCTTTCAATGTTGCAGACTTAAAAAACCATGGCAGCATCTAAGTATTAATTTACATCTAAACTTCCAAAAATATGAGAATTCTCCCTTGGCCACAACATCATGTAGCTTTGCATAGTGGGGGGGAGGTAGCAAAAAAAAAAAATAAAAGGTGACTAAAATAAATAAAAATAGTAAAACTTTTCTCAACTTAGAGCAGTGAAAACTTAATTCACAATTAAAACTTGAGGAATTCCAGTATTTCTGGCAGTGTATATGTTATCATGAGGTTTTGCAACAGCCTTGATTCTCAGCACACAGCACATGTTCTGTGCACTGCCCATGTGATACCCAATCGCCAGGAACATTACTGAAACACCTGTGCTTAGTCAAGGTTGCTTAATGCTATGAATACGTGATTTTTACTGTATGAGAAAAGTTGTTTTGTGGAAATACAATAATTTACTTAAAGAAAATAGAGTATTTTAATATTTATCCATTCTTATTCTTCAGCATGTATCAAAATAGATGTCACTAGATTTAGCATTATGAGTATGTTCGATTTTTAATGATTGCTCTTTGAGCTGCTGATTGGAGCTTTATAAAAATTATTTGAAAAAATTGGCTTAGGCTTAAGATAGAATTTTCAATGTTTTCTGAAATGATACTAAGCATTCTATAAATTTAAACAAAACAAAATTCTCAGCATTGACAATTATATCAAAATAATGTTTAATATGTTATAGGTCCTATAGCATAAAACGTTGAACCAAATTGAAGTTGTTTTATATAAAAACAAGTACATCTATCTCATTATGCTATTATCTTTATTAAATGGTAAATTTGTAAATATAATGAAGGATTACCTTAAATTAAATTTATTTATGATTTATTATGGGCACATGTTTTGTAGTGAGCTGTATTGGATTCGGGCCTAGTCGCTTTGTGACTGCATAGCTCAAGGTGGCTACTTGACTCTGGGCTTCATGGCCACAGAGGTTTAACCTTGAAATGACTGCCATATGGACATGAGATTGTTGAACTAAAGCCTCTCCCAGGAAGACCCTGGGAGCAATGACAGGATGTTTCAGCCTGAGCAAAACACCGGATGTCCCTGAGCAGATTCCTGAGAAGGGTTCGACCTTTTCAAAGAACATGTCCTCGGAAGACTGTTGCCTCTTTGTTATAGGAGGATATCTTGCAGTTTAATGATTCACCTTATATCCTTGGGCATTTCCCAAACTCCCCCACCCTAAGCTTCAGTTCCCGCTTCTATTCCTGCCTTAGAGCTTTAAATGCTGTACATTTCTCTCAATAAACGAGACCTTGACAACAGAACTTTTGCTGGGTCTCCTTCTTCTCTTCACCCCCATTTTGGCCCACAGGTAGAAAGCCTCTTCGGGACCCTGAATAACTGGGTCCCCGCTGGCGGGGACAATGTTTGATGTATATCTATCTTCTTTATGTTATATATATTTTTCTCAGTGAGAAGGAGGTGAATAGAAACTTTAGATAATAAACAGCTTTGTACTTTGCCCCCTACTTCCAGAAATGCCTTTCTTTGTCTCTCAAAACCGAAATTTAAAAAGTTAGACTCTTCTTTGCGATTGTGTGGCATCTATTGATTTTTCTTTATTTTGACTTTTAAGAAATCTGGACACTGATTTCAACTGTATTTATCTTACCTTTTGGATCTGAATTTCACATTATCTTTCTTTCTCACATACCTATTTATATGTTTAGACTTGTCAACTGCTAGTAGAACTTTTGGCATTTAAACTCTTTTCTTACTGTTTGTCTAATGAAAATTTGTCACATGAAAAATTAATTTTCTAGCTTTCTGAAGCTATGCCAGGCTATAATTCCTCTTTATTTTTTCCCTTGTTTGGAAATGATTATTTTAATTAGTTTGCATAGTCCTTTAACATTGAAGGCTCCACATGCTCTCTCTAACCCGTTGAGGTAAGAATAATAACTATGTAGTGTGTGTTATATATTATAATACATATTTAAAACAAGAAAATTTAAGATATTAGGTAAAACATCAAACAAATAACTACAAGCCAATCCATTCTGAAGGCGATAACTACAGTAATGAGTTTAAAGTTAAACTTATTTCCCAAATGGTAAAGGCAGGAAAGACAGTAACTTTACTCTCAAGTCTAAGAATTGAGTTCTAATGAAGTGGTGATAGGTCTTTTTAGTAAAAAAATAAACCTAAATTCCAGTTTTGCTACTTAATAACCCATGGAAATTTGCCACTACTTGGTTTCTTTGTGGTTTCACTTTCGATTCTAATAACTGGCAATAAGCATACTTCAAGATCAGTCGTGGGCCATCAGATGTTTACGTGAGGATGCTAGAGGCTACTTGCCTCACGCTGATGTCTGGGGTCGTCATAGCCTATGTAATGCTGAGCTAGCTACATTTATCCACATCTTTATATTATTACCTACCAAAACATAGGTTACACAATGCTATTGTGAGGGTTAAGTGAGATTTGTCGCAGGCTCGCTGTATCATTTTTGTACTTACTGTTTTATTTAGAGGGTTCTTGAAAACTAAGAATGACAGAGTTGTTGAATCATAAGCACCGGGAAACCTAAGTATTATATACATAAGAATGTTGTTATAACTGCTCATAATCTTGGTTCTGGTCAGGAATCATTAGCCTTATTTGTATATTTTAATATAATGTAATATCGCTTCATATTAAATATGTTTGGAAATTATTTAGCCACTTGTTACTTTGGGTATTTAAGATTAGCCTAGCCCCCCAAGCCTTAAAAAAGACTTTTGAAGGTGCCAACTTCCTGATTTTGGCCTGATTTATCAAAACTTATTATTAATTCATAAAATTTGGCATTAGACCATGAACTTCTTCAGAAATAATTATAAAACAAGAACATTCAGCTGCTTCACAAACAAATTCAGCTTTCCTCTTGAAAAAGGAAGGCTTAACACAAAATGAAGTGTTCTTCCTTTAACTGTAGATTGGTTTAGATACACTATAAATTCTTTTGCAAAAGTTAACCTTAACTGTACACAAAATATTCCTATAATAGGAATATGTTCCTTAAAATTGTTGGTCATCACCAAAAAAATTAAATAAATAAAAAGGAATCTGTACCAAAATAGATCTGTTTAAGTACCGCATTATACAACTCAGATCGCAAAGCTATTATTATGGTCTCAAAGTCTGGGACTGGAAATGAAAGATGCTCTTCAGCTGCAAATATGTAGCAATTATCACAAAACGAACTTCATTCCACATTTTTTTTTGCTAATCACCATGGTAACCTGAATTCAATGAATTCTTTCTGGGAAATATTCCAGAGCCTATCAGACATTTTTAGCATAGTTCAGAAGTTTAGAATATTTTTGCTTGCTTCATTGCTAATATTGTGGTTTTCAGCATTATAAATGAATATTCTATAATATCGAAGCAGTTTGAAAACTGCAACCAGGTAATGTACAAAAATAAAATTCTCAGATTCAATCACAAAGGATATAGTTATATATACAAGTCATACATTTTATTCACATTTTTATGAATCGGCAGGCTTATAGGGTTTATTTTAATTCATTTATAACATCAAGAATTTCATTTACACACTTTCAAATTTAAATATTATGTATGTTCAGCATAATAATGTGTACAATTAATAAGTGATATTGAATGAATTTTGAGGCAGTTCAATGGTAGAAACCTTGCCTGTCATGAAAAAGGCCCCAGGGACCTTCCCTCATACTAAAATTAAAAAAAAAAAATGAGTAAAACATATCCAATTTTTCAGTTATATATTTATATGTTATGATAGATATCAAAAGACTGATGAGTTTGGACACAAATTAAATGTAATGGTCAATCTTATGCAGGTGGTTTGGAGATAAGCGTAAGAATCTATGAACATGACATCTAGTGATTCACCAACGTTTAGTTTTGGACCTAAGGGACTGAAGTACATACTCTACATATGAAAGCAGACCTGACCTTCAGGTTTGACAGCACCCTTCACTCCCTGCTGGTATACACTGCCTGCAACCCTGAACCTTCCAGCCCAGGGCCTGGGTTGCTTTTTCCCTAGAGGCTCTTCCTCATATAATCCGGACATTTTCCAACCTTCTGGCACTTTCTCTCCATGCATGCTTACCATTTCTCTCTTTTGTTCTCTTCCTCTTTCTTTTTCTCTTCTCTTTCCCCACCACTTCCTTTCTCTCACATGGTGACTTCCTTGGTCTCTGTCCTTGGGGCCAGTTAACTCACCCAAGAGCAGTTTCTCAGTAAACTTGAATTTAATACAATCTAATCTCGCTTGAGTTGTCTCATTTTACTGGTGGAGAAAAAAACCTATCCATCAAGTCTCTTCATATGCTGTGCCAGGAGATGTTCCTGAACTCCAACAAGACCACCAAGGAACCCAATCGGATGGAATCACATTAGGATATCTGTTTGGGGAGTCATTATGGCCTTTAACATGAACTGGCTGGGGCTGGGAGCCAAATAATAAACTTATCTTTTGATTTTCTCCTAATTGGTGGTTGTTAGGATGTGAAGTGTCAGGGCCAGGATTGAAACCTGGGGGTGTAGATTTGTTTGGCCAACCTGGAAGCTGGTGCTAGACGCAGGGCTCATTGGGGGTTGGCCTAGAAACTGGTGGTAGGTACCAGCCAGTGAGTTCAACCTCAGGGCAGGTTCTTTAAGATGGAGTCTGAACCGAAAAGATTTGGTCTCTCAATGACACCACCAGTCTCTCGCCATGTCGGGCAGGTCACTGGAAAAGGACTCATAACACATATGTTGTTTTGTTATTTGAAAAAACACAAGCAAGAGCAATGGAGCAAAACTGAATGAGACTGAAGCCAGGTGTCCAGTTATTGCAGTATATTTTATTGGGTTATTCATATCCATACATCATGTCTTACTTTTAAAAACGCTTGTACATAGATATCCATTGAAAGGCTTCCTGTGTTAATAGTTGTGACTGGAATGGAACATGGAGAATAGAGAAGACACAGGAAAGTAATTTGGGGGGAAAGTACATGATATAGAAAAAGAAAATGTTTCTGAAGTCTACCACTGTGGACAAGACAATATTCTAATACAAAGTAAAAGAGGTAGTTGACAAAATAGTTGCTGTTTAGAACTGTTGCCCACGATGTTTGGTTAGACATGAGTTAACATGAAACACCATTAAATCACTTCTGCATATTAGTTTTGATTTTTCTCATTATTGTGTATCATTTGTGTGCAAGTTGGGGGAGGGTAGAGTCGCTTATTAAACTCTGCTGCATCCTTACTGATTGTTATCCAAATTCACAGTTTCCTAACTACTTGCCTATCATCTGTCTGTCTAAAGTCAATTCACATTTCTCTTCCCTGAGTGTTGAGAGTGTTGATTGACTTTCTGAGAGTAGGTTATACCGATGTATGAGTCATGGAATTAGAAGTTGTGGGCACTCAAGTCCCCAGACCACTGGAACTGTGCAGGTGCTGTAAGCCAAAGTCAGCTATTGAAGCCAGTAATGAATTTTAGAAGCAGAGATATACAGAGACACTTAATAATTGTCCCCTTGTGAACATCTGTTACTGATAGAAAAATAATATCTCAATATTCGATGGGAAGAGCATTCATGTTAGAGAAAATAATTAGAGGTCTAGGGTATAAAAAACCCACTCATTTCAGAAATTTCAAAGTAGTCTTACAGAATTGGGACATACTTGATTTGCAGTTGGAGGACTGACTCTGTGCATGTTGTAGTCTATAGTAATGCTTTAAATTTGACTTTAAACTTGATAAGATCTTCATAAAAGATTTAGGACATTGTTTCACTTGGAGCCTGCTGAGTAGAAAATATTGTGAGGGGAGCACAGGGACTCTGTGATGGACTCTCTCCTGCCAATGCTGTTAGAACAAAGGCTTAGTTCCTGACTCTCTGTTTTTCTCTGGTGAGTTTAAACTCTCCTATTAGCTCTTGGACTCCATACAGTAATTACTGATCATAACCAATCTTTCTTAAGCAACCTTGACAATGAAATAAAAATACAGGTACAATGAAACTATTTTCCATGACTTTAAACAGAAAACGTCACACATAAAATTCAATTTGCAGAATTAATTAACTGATAATGTCAAATAGAAGTACCATGGATAACCAGGTCTTTAAGTATTAGATCAGATCACTTGTACATGGGGAATGAATATATGTTAATACACACAGATTACATACTGTGCTTTTGAATTTGGGTTATAGTTAAATGTGATTTTTATACCAGGAATATTATTTTATAGGTTAATATTAGTACTACTAGCTGAACATATTTAGATTTTATTGAGTTGGCTTCTTTTTATTCCATGAGAAACTAAATTTATATATGTGTGTGTGTGTGTGTGTGTGTGTGTGTGTGTGTGTGTGTGTATAAACAATTATTAACTTCTGGTTTAAAAAAACACATCAGAATAGTAGTCTCATAAATTAAATTTTGTGTAGAGTAGAATTTTCTTAAAAAAGGATCAATATATATTTAAAAGATCAGCAAATAAAAAAACGAGGAAGAAATATAAATTTTCTTTGGATAAAAATTTCTTGTTTTATTGGATGAAACATGCACTGCATTGCTTGTTAAATTTTCTCCCAGCTCTGCAGGTCATCTATACACACAGTTTTCTTATTATTAAGGAGCATTATTAATAAAGGCATATGTAAAATATCCTTTCTCCCCTGGCTGGCATTTGCTTTATGCCACTTACCTTTGCTGATTTTAAGAAATTTTAGTAGACAATTCAGTCTAGTCACAAATCTTCAAAGGTTAGAAGAAATCCAAAGGGTGTTTAATGGATGAAACTCTTAAATAAAGTAGGGCAGGTAATCAGAAAAAGCTTGTACTGTGAAACTTTGCATGAAGTTTGATGCCTTATCGCCACAAGAATTTTTAAAGTGTATGTGTGTTCATCATTATATCTCAAGCACACATTTTAGGAGAGAGAAAGGAAGATTCTATGTGACGGAGGACATAACTGTCAAAAAGTTGTGTTTCCATTGCAATTATACTTGTTTTCTATATTAATGAGAAAGTGGAAAATGATTAAAGAAAATAATTGTGTAGGAGCCAAATTCTTTTGGATATTTAAACAAGTTATTTAAGCAAGGCTAACCTAGGTCTAGTCCTGAAAGCTTCTAGCCTCCATACAAGATAATCTAGTCCTAGGGTGTTTTCATTCTCTGAGACTTAATACTAATTGCTCTTCCTTTCCTAGTTCTTTCTGATTTCTGGTTCTATTCAACTGTTTGGCTCAAAGTCTTCTCTAAGCCAACTGATTTAGTCTCGCTTCTTTCTTGGTCTCTGACTGAACACTTTGCTTAGTCTCTGTTCTAACAATCTGTTCTAATCTTCTGGCTACTTTTTATTCTCTGACTCATTTTATCTTCACCTCTGTCTATTTTGTTCTCTCTCTGTAACCTCTTTCTATTACTATCTTAGTAAAATACCTCCTCCTCTTTCTTCACTCTCTCTTAAGTAGTCCCTCTTTTCTCTCTTCTCTCCTGACAGTTGGGCATATCTTGTTCTGGCAAATCTTTCTATAATTTATCACCTTGCTACTCAATTAGACATCGTTTTGAAGCATGGGTGCTTCTTTCTACAAACTAGCTTTATTGTCATTGTTTTGGGATTAAAGGTGTGTGCTTAGGGTACAACTGTCCTTATCCTGCAACAGACAGTGAGAAATCATAGAAGTTTTATTTCTATGCATCTAATTATTAGAACTATTAATATTAGTGTGCTATTTGAAACACTGGGAAATATAACACGTACCTTCTCAATTTCCCCAAATAAATGATGTTTGGAGTAAAGATCGAAACAAATATAAAGTATTAAATAGTGATTTTTAATCAAAGCATAAGAAAATTATGGAATGTAATTACAATATACAGCAACTGTTTAAGTAGAGGGTGTTATTAAACTGTTGCTCTAAAAAAAGAGGTGAGGGTATTTTCATATTATTTATTTTAAATTAATTTTTCTATTTAATACACAGGGTATTAGGTAACATTATGACTTTTTAAAGCTATTGTGTTTTAGCAGCTTACCCATGCTCTCATCTTCCCAACCCCATTGGTCTCCAAGAATATTTAAGAGAGATTTCAGTCACTTAGCTTCATCACATGGTGATACACTGTGGTGGTGAGGCATGTTGGTGTCCAGGAATCACAAACCACATGAACACTGATCTCAGTCAGACAAGGGTAGTTTATTACTTCAGCACTGATTGATCAAGGTCATGGGCCAGATCTGGGAACTGAATCTTCACCCCGTGTTAAGACCCTACATGGCTGTTTAAGCCTGAGATCTACAAACATCTATGCCAAGTTATTCCACCAATCTGGATTTAGGGATAGGAGGATTTCCTTAGGAACATATCTTTGTTCTACACTTACCCTACTCCATTAGTTGGGGCATTCAACTGTGGTAAGGGACTTGCCTTGTCTAATATTCATGTCATAAGTTGGGATGGGACTTGTTTTGTATAACATTCATGTCTTATCTTGACAACCAGGTTGTCAGTGACTCATGTATATTTCTCTTTCTGACAAGTAAGATATCAGTTCCTAGGGAGGTCTTGGGACCTTTATCCCACCACTACTCAAAGCAGAAGTCTTATTCTAAATAGTTTCTTATATTGGTACAGGAATCTCTCTTATGTTGGGGGTCCATCCCAGGGACCAACTTATAAAAACAAATACCATAAAAGCTTATACACAAGTGCAGGAAGAACTGCTAGATGGTTGTTTCAGGTCCAAGATTACTGTGAATCACAGTACAAAGCAATTCTACTGACTTCTATCATGATTGGTTTCCAAGGGCACAGAACATAAAAAAATATGTAATCAACTTGTACAGGAGAAATTTTCCTAGTAACAGCAGAAACATATAAGAAAGTTTCCTTATAATGGTAGTCTTGCCAGGTAACAGTTACCTAGGCTTTAATATTTTACTTTGGTCTTAACAGGGCAGGCAGAACGATACCTATCTTTCAATGATTCAACAACTATGCTCTGACCCCTCAAAGTCTATTCAGTAGTGATGAGTTAATCCATCAATGAAGTTAGAGCCTTCACGATGGACTCAAACACCTCTGAACACTACAGTATTGAGGACCAATCCTTCAATCCTTAAAGTACTTGACATCTTTAAATCATGATAGGTGCTTATAGATATTTCTGGTCTTATTGAATTTATAAACTAGAGAAATGAGGAGTGAGATGTCATAAATACAAAGATTATCTCATTTTTTTTACATTCAGTATTATGTTGTTGAACCTTTGAGACCTCATTTATCCTGTAGGACAATGGTAGATCTTATTTTGAAAGATTTATGTAAATAAATGCTAAAATATGCCAAATGTAAACATGTAAATCAAGCATTGTAAAACACTACCAAAGAAAGTTTTTAAAAAATGTATACACACATCATATATGGATTATTTTCTAGCGAACTGAAGAGTGAATGGACTGCACATCTGATTGGAAAATTCTAATATATGGGAAATGAAAATTAAAAAAACTACAGTAATTCCCTCTAATGATGGGTCAACAATAATCTTTTATGCATTTTTAAAAGGTTAAATATTTTTATTATGTTTAATTTTGGCATTTTCCCTATTGTACTCAGAAAGCATAACTCATTCTGTCATCACTTGTATGATAGCTACTGAGACATGTTATAATTAAATAATGCTCACATGGACATGCACTTTATCTAAACTATTGAAGACAACTGATACAAAATTTCTCACACATTTCCTTCTATATATTTTTTCATTTTTAATACTAAGACTATGGTTTTCTAGACTTTAAAACTTCATGTATATTGATCAAGTTGTTCTTCATCTGACATCATTCTAAATTATTCAGTTAAATTAGTCACAGAAAAGTAAAAAGTGGGCTCAAAGAAAATTTACTGGGCCAAATCCTAAAGTCAATCTTTTTGATTTAGAGAGTTTGTGTCAAAGATTCTCAGTTTCCGTCAAAGCTATTGGTTTGATGAATAGTCGCAGTGTAAAATAGAAATTGGGGAAATTTTTTCTTAGAGAACCAGAATTGATATGTACTACATTTAGAAGACATTTTGAAACATTAATCCTACAGTTAATCTTTGATTTTGACTTACATCGATAACTTTCTTACATTGAGTCATAACTCCAAGATTTCAAAATGTTATCATTTTTAGTATAATAGTAAAATATAAATTATTATATAAATAGAATAAAATTTCATTTTTGCTATATTATTTCTCTCATTTATAGTTTGAAAACAAACAAAAGATGAGACCTATCAACTTTGAATATGTTAAGGGTTAGTGTGATGTCAGCATTGCTTTACGTTTAGTCATATGATGATTAAATGTGCTTTCTCTAATATTTTTCACTTAATGTAACCACATAAGCATAATCCTTACATGATAATTTATGATGGAGGATTTGCAAGCAGCTTTACAAACATTAGCTTCTTAATCTTTATTACTTGCTTTGAGGGCTTAATGTGGGAACTAGTAGCATTTATGATTTATAGATGGAGAAAATGAAATAGGCAGGTGAGATTATTTATTTGTAAGTGATATTGACTGAACTGGGAATGAAGCCAGCACGCTGAATTATTGTTCATGCTCTAGTCTTGCGTCTTGGTTATGGAATGGAATGAGTCATTATTTTAATTGAGTTACAGTATCACAGCAAATTATCTGACATTTGACATCCTGTTAAATAGAAATGCATACCTATAATTCTACAGTCATTGAGGCTAACAGTGGTCTCTCCACCTTACTATAGATTGACAGCTTTCTAATGTAACACTATTAACCTGAAGCACTGTTTCACTAAGTAACATAATTATCTAAATTTTGCTTCATTATAATCATTAGAGAATGTGTAATCTTAAAGTATCTTATATACAAACTCTAAACTAAATTGACCTGCTGTGGTATAGAATACTAGGACCCATAAAGTTTTTGCTGGACAATAGTTACTTGGATATCCTTACATTTTGTTAAACATAGAAACAATTGTTTATAGCACAAGAATCAATTCACAGAAAGCTGTTGATCAGAAAATTCTGGATTTGCTAGTTGTCATCAGGTTGTGCCATGAGACTAATATCAAGGTGTACATTCTTGTACATGAAAGGCAGGTCTGAGGGTTATAATAAGAAATAAATCAGAGCTTACTTAAACTGATTTAATCAGTGTTAAAGGCACAGAAAGACGTAGATTATTAGAAAAAGAAGAAGCAGACACTATGCTACCAATTTCATACAGAAATTATATGCATATTATAACAAGATGATTTATCAAAAGATGGAGGTTGACTTCTATTTCTTCTGTCATTCTGCCTAATGGATGACTTACATAAGAATTTACTTTTGTGTTTTAGTGGATTTTGATACCTCATACTAATGAGATAACATTTGTAGCATCTAGATCTGATATTTATATATGATACATATACAATTGGTTTATGGCATTGCAGTTGTGGACAATCCTGTGCTTGTGGAGCCGAGAGGGAGAAAATGCTCCTGAAGGATTTCCCTGAGAGTCCCTCAGTCATAGTTTGATCAATTACCACAATATCTATGCTACTTTTATGTCCAGTTGTAGTAGGAGCAGCCCAGGTAGAACATGGCAAGTGATACGACCACAATATATTACTTCTAAGTTACAATTTTTCATCACCTGTTCTCATAGGCTCATGGTTATTTATCAACGCTAAATGCTTTCACAATATATGCAACCGTTCACAAAACTTTTAAAAGTCTGAAGTCCAAGTTACGTCTGAGACCCAAGACAATCTCTTGGCTGTAACAGACACCAGGAAGAAGTAACTAGGTCCTTTCTGACAATCTTATTGCTCTTAACCCTATGTTCTTTACTTGCTAAAACAAACACTATTGTTGTAGGTGTAGATAGCTTGGTATAATGTGATGTTTCTCACTAGATTACTGTACTATTGAAGGTAAACTCATACAGATGGCATATTAATTATTGTGACAATACCATTTTGAAGGTGAAAGTCTACTGTCATCATTTTCTGCTAAGTTGTTGATTCATATCCTTGTGAGGTAGGACCAGACACTATACTCAGTATAGGTCTGTGATCCTGACCCATTGTATAAATAGCAAGAGATAAGAGAGAATATCCCTAGCAATAGAAAACAAAGAATAGTGGTTCATAGAACGACTTTAATAGAACAAATTTCTTTTTTTTCTTTTATTGTATTTTTTTTAAATTTACATTTCAAATGTTATTCCCTTTCCTGGTTTCCTGGACATAAGTCTCCTATCGAATTCCTCTCCCCTTCTTCTAAAAGGGTATTCTGCTCCCTATTCATCCCCTTTCTTTCCCCCTCCAACATGCCCCTACACTGAGGTGTCCAGCATTGGCAGGACCAAGGGCTTCTCCTTCCATTGGTGCCCAACAAGACCATCCTCTGCTACATATGCAGCTGGAGCCATTAGTCTGTTCACTTATAAACGTAGTGGTTTAGTCGATGGGACCTCTCGTTGGTTGGCATTGTTGTTCTTATGGGGTTGCAAGCCCCCTCAGCACTTTGAATCCTTTCTCTAATTCCTCTATCAGGGAACTCGTTCTCAGTTCAATGGTTTCCTGCTAGCATTCGCCTCTGTATTTGACATGCTCTGGCTATATCTCTCAGGAGACAATAATATCAGACTCCTGTCAGCATGCACTTCCTGGCTTCATCAATCTTACCTAGTTTTGGTGGTTGTATATATATGGGCTGTATACCATTGTGGGGCAGGGTCTGAATGGCCGTTCTTTCAATCTCTGCTCCAAACTTTGTCTCCACATCCACTCCTAGGAAAATTATTGTTGCCCCTTTTAAGAAGGAGTGAAGCATCCTCACTTTGGTGGTCCTTCCTCTTTGGTAGGAATTGGATTGTATCTTGGGTAATCCGAGCTTTTGAGCTAATATTCACTTATCAGTAAGTATATACCATGTGTGAAGGATGTCATTTCCATAATTCTTTTCTCACCCTGTTTATCCTTTGAGTAGAGGAAGGCTATTAATTTGTTTCAGTTAATCATATACTCAGCCACTTTGCTGAAGTTGTTTTTCAGGCTTAGTAGTTCTCTGGGATCACTTAAGTATAATATAATATCATAGACCAATAGTGATATTTGGACTTCTGCCTTTCCAATTTGTATCACAATGACCTCCTTTTGTTGTCTGATTGTTGTGGTTAGGACTTTGAGTACTATATTGAATAAGTAGGGAGAGAGTGGGCAGCCTTGCCTAGTCTCTGATTGTAGTAGGATTGCTTCAAGTTTCTCTTAATTTAAATTAATGTTAGCTACTGGTTTGCTATATATTGCTTTTACTATGTTTTGGTATAGGCCTTGAATTTCTGATCTTTCTAGGACTTTTTATCATGAAGGGGTGTTGAATTTTGTCAAATGCTTCCTCAGCATCTAATGAAATGATCTTGTGGATTTTTTTCTTTGAGTTTGGTTGTATAGCAGATTACGTTGATGGGTTTCTATATATTGAATCATCCCTGAATCCATGGGATGAAGCCTACAGGATGACAATTGAGATCGTTTTGATGTGTTCTTGGATTTGGTTTGCAAGAATTTTATTGAGTATTTTTTCGTCAAATTTTATAGGGGAAAATGCTCTGAAGTTCTCTTTCTTTGTTGGGTCTTTATGTGGTTTAGGTATAAGCGCAATTATGGCTACATAGAAAGAATTGGGTAGTGCTCCTTCTGTTTCTATTTTGTGGAATAGTTTGGATAGTATTGATATGAGGTCTTCTTGAAGGTCTGATACGATTGTGCACTAAACCCATCTGGTCCTGGGCTCTTTTTGGTTGGGAGACATTTAATAACTGCTTCTATTTCTTTAGGAGTTATGGTTAGATGATTTATCTGATCCTGATTTAGCTTTGATACCTTGTATGTGTCTAGAAAATTGTCCATTTCCTCCAGATTTTCCAGTTTTGTTGAACATAAGCTTTTGTATTAGGATCTCATGATTTTTTCCAATTTCTTCAGTTTCTGATGTTGCTTCCCTTTTCAATTCTGATTTTGTTAATTTGAATACACTGTCTGTGCCTTCTGGTTAGTCTGGCTAAGGGTTTATTTATCTTGTCGATTTTCTCGGAACAGCGGCTACTTGTTGTGTTGATTCTTTATATATTCGTTTTGTTTCTACTTGTTTGATTTTATCTCTGAGTTTGATTATTCCCTGCCTTCTACTCCTCCTGGGTGTATTTGCTTCTTTTTGTTCTGGAGCTTTTAGGTGTGCTGTCAAGCTGCTGATGTATGCTCTCTCCTGTTC
Source organism: Rattus rattus (assembly GCF_011064425.1). Lineage (NCBI taxonomy): Eukaryota > Metazoa > Chordata > Mammalia > Rodentia > Muridae > Rattus > Rattus rattus. The sequence continues at coordinate 207,108,894 of NC_046155.1, forward strand.
CTTTCGGCAGGCACTCAGAGCTATGAGTTTTCCTCTTAGCGCAGCTTTCACTGTGTCCAATAAGTTTCAGTATGTTGTACCTTCATTTTCATTAAATTCTAAGAAGTCTTTAATTTCTTTCTTTATTTCTTCCTTGATCAGGTTATCATTGAGTAGAGCATTGTGCAACTTCCATGTATATGTGGGCATTCTTCCCTTATTGTTATTGAAGACCAGCGTTAGCCCGTGGTGGTCTGATAGGACCCATGGGATTATTTCTATCTTTCTGTACATGTTCAGGCCTGCTTTATGACCAATTATATGGTCAATTTTGGAGAAAGTACCAGGAGGAGCTGAGAAGAAGGTATATCCTTTTGTTTTAGGACAGAATGTTCTATAAATATCTGTTAAGTCCATTTGGTTCATGACTTCTCTTAGTCTGTCTATATCTCTGTTTAACGTCTGTTTCCATGATCTGTCCACTGATGAGAGTGGGGTGTTGAAATCTCCTACTATTATTGTGTGAGGTGCAATGTGTGCTTTGAGCTTAAGTAAGGTTTCTTTTATGTATATAGTTGCCCTGGTATTTGGAGCATACATATTTAAGATTGAGAGTTCATCCTGGTGGATTTTTCCTTTGATGAATATGAAGTGTCGTTCTTTATCTTTTTTAATAACTTTTGGTTGATAATAAATTTTGTTCAATATTAGAATGGCTACTCCAGCTTGCTTCTTCAGACCATTTGCTTTGAAATTTGTTTTCCAGCCTTTTTCTCTGAGATAGTGTCTGTCTTTGTCTCTGAGGTGTGTTTCTTGCAGGCAGCAGAATGCAGGGTCCTCATTGTGAATCCAGTTTGTTAGTCTTTGTCTTTTTATTGGGGAATTGAGTCCATTGATGTTGAGAGATATTAAGGAATGGTGATTGTTGCTTCCTGTTATATTCATATTTGGATGTGAGATTATGTTTGTGTACTTTTCTTCTCTTTGTTTTGTTGCCAAGACAATTAGTTTCTTGCTTTTTCTAGGGTGTAGCTTGCCTCCTTATGTTGGGCTTTACCATTTATTATCCTTTGTAGGGCTGGATGTGAAGAAAGCTATTGTGTAAATTTGGTTTTGTCATGGAATATCTTGGTTTCTCCACCTATGTTAATTGTGAGTTTTGCTGGATACAGTAACTTGGGCTTGCATTTGTGTTCTCTTAGGGTCTGTATGACATCTGTCCAGGATCTCCTGGCTTTCATAGTCTCTGGTGAGAAGTCTGGTGTAATTCTGATAGGTCTGCCTTTATATGCTACTTGACCTTTTTCCCTTACTGCCTTTAATATTCTTTCTTTGTCTTTTGTATTTGGTGTTGTGATGAAAGGAGTTTCTTTTCTGGTCAATCTATTTGGAGTTCTGTAGGTATTTCTTGTATGTTTATGGGCATCTCTTTCTTTAGGTTAGGAAGTTTTTCTATGATTTTGTTGAAGATATTTACTGGTCCTTTGAGCTGGGAGTCTTCACTCTGTTCTATACCTATTATGCTTAGGTTTGATCTTCTCATTTTGTCCTGGATTCCCTGTATGTTTTGGGCCAGTATCTTTTTCTGTTTTCCATTATCTTTGACAGTTGTATTGATGATTTTTATGGAATCTACTGCTCCTGAGATTCTCTCTTCTATCTCTTGTATTCTGTTGGTGATGCTTTTATCTATGGCTCCTTGTCTCTTCCTTTGGCTTTTATATCCAGGGTTGTCTCCCTTTGTGCTTTCTTTATTGCTTCTATTTCCATTTTTAATTCCTTGACCTGTTTGATGGTGTTTTCCTGGAATTCTTTCAGGGATTTTTGCATTTCCTCTCTATAGGCTTCTGCTTGTTTATTTGTTTTCCTGCATTTCTCTAAGGGTGTTCTTTATGTCTTTCTTGTAGTCCTCCATCTTCATGATCAAAATAATTTTACATCTAGATCTTCCTTTTCTGGTGTGTTTGGATATTCAGTGTGTTTGCTTTGGTGGGAGAATTGGGCTCAGATGATGCTGTGTAGTCTTGGTTTCTGTTGCTTGGGTTCCTGTGCTTGCCTCTCGCCATCAGATTGTCTCTGGTGTTACTTTGTTCTGCTATTTCTGACAGTGTCTAGACTGCCCTATAGGCCTGTGTGTCAGGAGTGCTTTAGACCTGTTTTCCTGTTTTCTTTCAGCCAGTTATGGGAACAGAGTGTTCTGCTTTCAGGAGTGTAGTCATTCCTGTCTACTGGTCTTCAGGTGTTCCTGTGGGCATGTGTCCTGAGTCCACCAGGCAGGTCACTTGGAGCAGAAAAGTTGGTCTTACCTTTGGTCTCATGCCTGGAGTTGCTTCTGAGAGCGGGGTTTCAGCTCTGTGAGGACAGCAACCAGGAGGCCCTGCCTTGGCTTTTCTCAGGACCCTGTGCACAGGAGGCCCAGATGGTGCTAGACGTTTTCCTCTAGAGTCAGAAATGTGGGCAGAGAGTAGTCTCCTCTGGCTTCCCAGGCGTCCTGTCCCTCTGAAGGTCTAGCTCTCCCTCCCACAGGATTTGGATGCAGGGATCTGTTTGACCAGGTCCCTTTAGATCCGGGCAGTTTCTCGACTGCAGCGTTGAGTACCCCTATCTTTCTGTTCCCAGAGCCCCTATAGAGTTTCCTCTTGGGCCACAGATGTGGGCAAGGATGGGCAGTGATGGGGATCTCTTCTGCCCTACAGTCTCAGGAGTGCCCACCTGTCTGGGAGATGCGCTTTCTCTCCCTAGGCGTTTGGGAGCCGGGAGCTGTGGGCCGGGATCAGCAAGGTTTGCGCCCCACCTAAACTTGTAATTTCTTATCCACATGAGCAAACTCACCTTCTTTTTAGATGTACTATTAACCTTTCTAAAATATAGTACCCATTTAATCCTATCAACAATTGACCTAAAAGTTTATTTTAGCTGAAGCCATTATGAATGTGAAATATCCCCCTACAGAGTCATATACTTCAATATGTGAGCCAGATTAGTAGAGCTGTTTGGAGAATCCATGGAATTTGAGAGAGATATAACACATATTTGGCATATAGAGACAATATGGGGTGGGCCTTGAAGAATACAGCCTGGGCCTTCTTCCAATTTCTAGTCCCACCCCACCTCTGTTTTCTCATCTACTTAGACAGAGTAAGCTGTGCTGTCATGGGTAGCTGCTGTAGCTGCCGTACACTTATCATGATAGACATCACCCACTAAAACTGTCAGTCAAAGCTTTTTTGCATGTAGTTTTAAATAAGAAATGGCCCCTGTTTTGTAGGTTCATGTATTTTAACATTCTTAGGGTTTTGAATCTTGGCCCATGCCGGGACAGAACACACCCAGAGAACAGAGTTCCATGTGGATGGAGAGGTTTGATGAGAGAAAAAGAGTAGAGGAGAGGAAAAGGCCAGCCATGGGCATGTGGAAGGAGGGGGGTGGGTAAGGAGACAAGAACATTAAAGAACAAAGAGAAATAGGGGGTAAGAGAGAAGTAAGAGCGGGTAAGAGGGAGGAGGGGGCAAACAGCCCCCTTTACAGTCAGGCACAGCAGGCTGTTGCTAGTGGACTGTGAGTTGGAGCATACCTGGCTGCTGCCAGGTAGCTGTGGGGGTAGAGCTTAGACAGAATACCAACAAACATCATGTATTGAACATCTGTTCTCTGGATGTTAGTGGTATGTCAGGAGGTTCTTAAAAAACTTAAAAAGTTCTTGAAACTTAAAAAGGCATATCCTTCCTAGAGAAAAACTATCACACAACAGAAGATTTATAACCTTGTTCTACTTCCATTTGCCTTCCTCTGTTTTCTGTCTGTCTGAGATATGATCTCTCAGCTTCCTGCTTCTGCAACCCTCAAGGCCACTGTGGATATCCCAACCTCTAGAATTGTAATGTGAAGTAAACTGTTCCTTACGTTGCTTGCAGTCATGAATTTTATCACAGCATAAGTAATGAATACTCTTCTATAAATTACTTCATTTAGGTGAGTTCTGATCTGACCCCAATACGTGTAATACTACTTTGGGCCAATAAAATAATTTGCATATATTCTAAACTTCTCAAATACTGAATGCTAACATCGATTTATTAGAATAAATGTTATATGATGAGGACAACCCTGTTGGTTGCTCACTTCAAAGCCATCTTGCTTCTATTTCTGCTGTCCTTCAGAATTTCAAGATCTACTCAGGTGACATAGTTAAAAGAGAAGTGCAAGTGCAGGCACTCTCCATAGGTAGCAGCAGGCTGCATCTCGTACTTTTAGGTGCTCCTCTCACAATATCTAGCCATATTGATTGACAGTCACTGTACAGATCCTAAACTGTTCACCAACCTATGACATTCTCTGGGGTTTTTCTCCTGGATATCCAGAAAAAGACCAAGTAGCAAACATCATCTATAAGCAGTGAGCCAAATAGCTAAAAGTCACCCTTCTGCTTGGCTGAAGTCCACTGGATCACCAGAGAACTCTGTGTTGCATCCTTTCCCCGGATTTTGCAGGTGGCATCTTTGTGTTCTATCTGTAAATAATCATGTTTTTTTTTCTTCACTAGAGAAGATAGATCAGAGGATTTCTTCTTATATCAGACATTCATCCCATGACAATCTGACAGAAATATCTGATAATATTCTTCTCTAACTCCATAATATTCTGGTGAGAATAATATTAACAGCATTTTCTGGTTTTCTGATTTATTTCTACTCCTTTCTATTGGCTATAATTTTTCCCCAGCATACCATTTGTATTAATTATTTGAAAATTTTACCACACTCACTTCCCATTCCTCTCAGGTCCACCTTGTCATGACTGTGCCTTCCCATTCCCCAGCAAAACCACCATGTCCAAGTTGTGTTCCCATATACTTCTTGGAGCGTGATCAAAATTCCCCATGGCCAGCTCCTTAAAGAAAATTGAGTCCTTTCCCACCTCCAGGTGAGTCCGACACCTACCAGAGCCATCAACTGTAATGAGTTACATTTCAGCAGTTTTATCTTAATTTTTAAGCACTCTTTTCAATAGCTTTGTAGTATAACTCTTACTTCCTGTATTTAATAACCTCAACTCCTTTTTAACCCATATAAAATGACACTGTCTCCCTGGCTCTTTGTTCAACTATATATGATAAAACATACAGGATTCTGAGGTGTCTCTTTTCATCAAAGAGTCTAATCCACTAAATCCCAGATTTTCTCTCTCAGTATGTCTCTGTGTCTCCCTTTTCCCTTTTTCTCTCTCTACTCTAGTCTGATCTTTACTTAGAGCTATGCTGGATACAGCACCAGTATTCTCAACTGTGATTCTCCTATTGGAATCTCACCTGTGTGTGTGTGTGTGTGTGTGTGTGTGTGTGTGTGTGTGTGTGTGTACAACAATAATGCTACTTACATGCAGCACATCCTGTCCTTTCTGTGAAGAACTTTCCTTGTCTGAGTTCCATTTGTAGCTAACATATTTTTATGTTAATGGGAAGTCGGATGTACTCGTGTTCTCAGGTATAGAGTATTGTAGGCTCATAATAAGTAAAATTTCATTTATGAGCAAGCCCACCAGATTTAGTTCCTGGATCATAAACATCAATAGAATTTATTCCCATAAAGATCCCTCAGGTCCTGTTGGTACTTTGTCACCAACTATAGTCATACTCTTGCTCTTAGATAATTACTCCCAGAGATCTTAGTCCTCTCCTTTGTTATTAAACATGGCATTTCACATTAGTACACAGTATATATTCCACTAGTGATTTTACCAGTTCCAATGGGAAAATAATATATTAGTTACTTGTCTTGTTGTTGTGACAAAATACATGTCAAAAATAACTTAAGAAGCAAAAGATCTATTTTGGTCCCCAGGTAGAAGACATCAGCCATCACGGCATAGGTCATAATGGCAGGAGACTGCAGCAGGTGTTCGTATTGTGTCAACAATGGAGAAGCGGAAAGAGATGAATGCTTGTGGTCAGCTCATTCACCCTTTTCACTCAGTCTGGTATTTCCAGCCTTGGAATAATATCACCAATGTTAGGGATGAATTGTCCCACTTAAATTAACCTAATCTAGTTAATCTGAAACTGTCATCCCTTGATACATTTCCGTAGTGACTGTAAATACTACTAAATAAATCATCAATGGTAAACATGCTTGTATAGCCATAGACATTTTATTGTATGAACACTGAAATTGAAACAGTAAAATGCTATCAATGCAACAACTGCTTTTCCTTGGTTCAGGATGAAAATGGAAAGTACATCATAACGGATGACATACCTGGATGTTTGTAACAATAAGTTCGGAAATATTCATAGATCTTGGCGGACTGGCCAGTGGGTTCACACTAAAGACAATGCCCCTCTCTTTATTCAATAAAGTGATAATTGGTGCTATCCTGGAAGCTATATTGCTTATTATTTATTACCAAAAAGCAACACTACACTGCCTATGTAACATATCACATTCAAGCATGGGAAGGGACAATGTCTGTTTCTACTTATTTCGTAACAGAATGGCAGAAACCAATTTATGAAAACTAAGGGTGAGATGGCATCTAACATTAAGGTTTGGGGAATATTCCACGTCTTAATGTAGAAGGAGTGGATACACATGGGGTAAGTTCTCAGGGTAAATCTACTAGACTCTCATCTTCGCACATTGCAGCAAATTAGTTGTCAAACATGTTGATAGTAATTATTGATATAGATGATTTCTTTCATTCAACAGTGTGTAGGAACTAGAGTGAGGTCTGATAATGCATGCTGTGAAGTGGAGTTATCAGTTTTCACAGCGCATACCAACTCCACACTGTGTAGTAGCTACTATTCGGCTGAGTAAATGTCGCATTTTTGCAGTGGTTTTGATGAGCAGCAATCCTAGGTAGCTATTTTGTGGATAGCCCAATATTTTCCTAGATGAACAGGCCTTCTATAACAGGTGGAATGACAAAGTGGTTGCCATCTCTCTGCTTCAACTGTGTAGTTGGATTTAGCAAGCCTGAGGTTTTCATCAATGCACTGTGGAGTTCCTTATTCTATAAATGAATTCCCTAGAGCCGTGTCTGTTGCACTTATTCAACTGGTAGGATCTGTTCCCAGACTTTTGTGCAAGCGCTTTGCTATTTCTTATTATAGAAATAAGGGGCACCATCTCTGCTCGAAACTCGCATCAAATTTTTCCTTCTCTCTTTCCTCAGCAAATACTTTCTTAGTCGGTAAGACAGTCTTCCCAGAGATACAGAAGTATGCCGCAAATGGCGGATGCTTTAAGCTGCCTTGCAAGATTCACAAGTCTTTCCCAACAAAACCCTCCTCTAATATTTAGGAAACTATAATCTTCAGGCACTATAATGGGGGAGGAAGTTACGGATTTCATCTTTCTTTGGTGGGTCTTAAGTTTCATGTGGTCTCCTTTACTCAGCACTACCCGCTAGAAGCTGCCCTTTACTTCTGGTACACAGTTACTACTTGGACTTTCCCACTGATTGGAACACATGATAATCTCAGGCTGAGTGAGGAAACTCATTTTAGGCTATTATCTCCTATATTGTCATTTTATTTTTTACTGTTGCTAATTAGTGTTTATGATTTTACCACACCTCCAAACCCTTTTTTCTCTAAGACAGGGTTTCTCTGTCTTGTCTAGAAACTTATCTGTAGACCAGGCTGCCTGGAATTCGAAGTCTGCCTACCTCTACCTCCCTAGTGCTGGAATTAAAGGCATGTGTGCTACCATACCCAGCTCTTAAACTCAGTTTTTGATTATTATAGTTGACAACTGTGGTGATTTGTGTAGAGATGTTACACACAGACTCCTGTGAATGCTTGGCCTATAGGGAGAGGCACTCTTAGAAGGTGTGGTCTTTTTGCAGTAGGTGTTGCCTGTTGGAAGAAGTACGTTACTGTGAGTACAGGCTTGAGGTCTCAGATGTTCAAACTACACCCAGTATGGCACACAATGAAATATTTGCCTTATTGCTGAGGCCTTCCAGAATCATTAACTCAGCTTGTACAATGCCTTTATTGGAAATTTCTCATTCCCCAAAGGTTGATGGAAAATGTGTTCATTGGCCATGTGTTAACACCTCTCATTTAGCCTATGGCTAAAACCTGCCCTCCTCTCCCAAACCTCTCAGCAATCTATTATAGTGTGAGAAAAGTCAGTTTTTTTTTCCTTTTTCTTTTTTATAAGAAAGAAATTATAAGCAGTATTTTTCTATTCTGAAAAATCAAAAAAAAAAAAGAGAGAAATTTATGTTTCTAGTATTTATGGAAGAGTAGACTCAATAACCAATACAATGATTCCAATCACTGCTTCTAACATTTCAAAAATGATAATATTTTAAAATACTTTGGGGTCCACACCCCCAAACCTTTGCTTTTGTTTCTTATTTCATTTCCTCTAAAAGTCTACTTATTTACTTTTACTGTTTTTTATTTTATAGATTTAGGCTTTGGGATACCTTTCTTAATGTTGTATTTTACTGTTTAAAGGAATTATTCTGCTTTTCCAGTAAATTAAGCACTACTAGAAAGCTCGTATTTTTGATAAGTGCACAGCTTTTATAGTAATTGTTCAGAGCACTGTGAGAGGAATATTATTCAGAGTAATACATTTAACATATTGTGACAGAACAAGATCAAAGAACAAGGAAAAATATAGGGTTTTCTATTCTGAGATAACAAAAGTAACAAAAAAATGATAATATCACGTATGTCACTAGTATTTCATGAAATTCTTTTTTTTCTTTTAAATAAATTCTGCATGTGGATAACTATCAGAGAATTTAAACTGTAGTGATTACTACGTGTACCTGACAAAATACCCAAATTTGTATAGAATCAAGAAGATTAATTTCTTTGGTTACATAGCTAAAATATGACTATTCCTGAGATGCAAATTTAAGGCACAATAACAATACTGACACACGTTTTTGAAGAGATAACTGAAAGTGACTACTTACTAAATTGAGAACCAATGCAGGAAAATGATTAGAAAAATGGCTCTTCTAGGTTTGTAATAACCCATGGCAGGTTATAAGGGGGCCAAAATGTTTCAGTACTAGTATTTTAAAATATTAGATGCTCTATTGACATTTCTTTAACTGATAAGGTATTTAAATAAAAAATTAATCGGGTTTTGATTTATTTATTTTTTATAAATTAAAGATAAGCAATTAACATTAGAATACCTGATGTCACTGCCAAATGTCTTCAGGGCAGCCCTTTCTCTCTATTTGGGCTCATGATTACCTCTTTGAAAAACACAAATCACACTTCATTTTTTGGATAGGACATTTACTTCACAAGACAGATGGAGAATGACTGAATTCATAAGCAAATTACAGCATTTAAAAAACAAAGCAAATAAAAAAACAAAAAAAATTTTACTGTGACTCTGTAAGGAGTTACCAATATGTGGGGGAGGCACTCTTCAGTGGAAGTGCCTGCAAGTTGTGCATGAAACTCTAGGGAGTATGGGTTTAGTTGCCACTTGTACTGAGGCAGGCTTTTTGAAGGTTTCCTAGGGTCATCAAATCTCATGTAAATATTCTTTCACCCTGCTGCTATATATTACAACCATTAAGAAATACTACTACTTTGATTATGGGTCTCCTATTTATATATCTGCAAAATTAGATCTAGTAATCAGTTACTAGAACTATTTATACATTTGTTCCATTTTAATTGTCTCACCTTATATATACTTTTCTCCAAATTTTAAATTTTTCTCATGTGTATTTTATGTCTTAAAATACTATGGCATTTATGTATTAAATGCCAACCCAGGTTACTATATCCAGCAAAATTCTCAATTAACATAGATGGAGAGACCAAGATATTCCATGACAAAACCAAATTTACAATCCAGCCCTACAAAGGATAATGGATGGAAAACTACAACACAAGGAGAGAAAGTACATCCTAGAAAAAGAAAGTAATCTCCTTTTAAGAAAAACAAAAGAAGACACACAAACATAATTCCACCTATAACAACAAATATAGCAGGAAGCAACAATCATTATTCCTTAATATCTCTTAACATCATTGTACTCAATTCCCCAATAAAAAGACATAGACTAACAGGCTGGATATAGAAAGAAGACCCAGAATTTTGATGCATACAGGAAACACACCTCAGTGGCAAAGACAGAAACTACCTCATAGTAAAAGTCTGGAAAACAGATTTCCAAGAAAGTAATCTGAAGAAACAAGCTGGAGTAGCCATGTGAATATAGAATAGAATTAACTTTCAACCAAAAGTTATCAAAAAAGATAAGGAAGGGCATTTCATATTCATCAATGGAAAAATTCACCAAGGTGAGTTCTCAATCCTAAATAACTATGCTCCAAATGCAAGGGTGCCTACATTCATAAGAAAAACCTTACTAAAGCACAAATCACACATTGTACCTCACACAATAATATTAGGAGATTTTAACACCCCACTCTCATCAGTGGACAGATGATGGAAACAGACATTAAACAGAGATATAGAGAAACTAAGAGAAGTTATGAATCAAATATATTTAGCAAATATTTATAGAATATTTCATCCTGAAACAAAAGAATATACGTTCTTCTGAGTACCTCATTGTATCTTCTCCAAAATGGACCACATAATTGGCCATAAAACAGGCCTCAACAGATAAAACAAGATTGAAATAATATCAGATCACTGAATAAGGCTGGTCATCAATAACAACAAAAAGGACAGGAAACCCACATATACATGGAAGTTGAACAACACTCTACTCCATGATAACTTGATCAAGGAAGATATAAAGAAAGAAATTAAAAACTCTTTAGAGTTTAATGAATGAAGGTACAACATACCCAAACTTTTGGGACACAATGAAAGCAGTGCTAAGAGGAAAACTCATAGCTCTGAGTGCCTCCAAAAAGAAATAGGAGAGAGCATACATTACCAGCTTGTCAGAACACCCAAAGCCCTAGAACAAAGAGAAGCAAATACATCCAAGAGGAATAGAAGGCAGGGAATCATGAAACTCAGGGCTGTAATCAACCAAGAAGAAACAAAAAAGACTATACAAAGAATAAACAAAACCAGTAGCGGGCTCTTTCAGAAAATTCAAAAGATAGATAAATCCTTAGCCAGATTAACCAGAGGGCACAGAAAATATACAAATTAACAAAATCAGAAATCAAAAGGGAGACATAACAATAGAATCTGAGGAAATTTAAAAAAAATCATCAGATCCTACTACAAAAGCTTATATTCAACAAAACTTGAAAATCTGGAGGAAATGGACAATTTTCTAGACAAATACTAGGCACCAAAGTTAAATCAGGATCACATAAGTCATCTAAACAATCACATAACTCCTAAAGAAATTGAAGCAGTTATTAAAAGTCTCCCAACCAAAAAGAACCCAGGACCAGATGGGTTTAGTGCAGAATTCTACCAGATCTTCATAGAAGACCTCATACCAATACTGTCCAAACTATTCCACAAAATATAAACAGATGCAGCACTACCGAATTCCCTCTGTGAAGGCACAATTACGCTTATACCTAAAGCACACAAAGGCCCAACAAAGGAAGTGAACTTCAAACCAATTTCCCTTATGAATATTGACACAAAAAATACTCAGTAAAATTCTTGCTAAATGAATCCAAGAACACGTCAAAACAATCATCCATCATGATCAAATAGGCTTTAACCTAGGGATGCAGGGATGGTTTAATATACAGAAATCCATCAACATAATCCACTATATAAACAAAGTGAAATAAAAATGAAAACACATGATCATTTCATTAGATGCTGAAAAAGCACTTGACAAAATTCGTAACATCTTCATGATAAAAGTCCTGTAAAGTTCAGGAATTCAAGGCCCATTCCCAAACATAGTAAAAGCAACATACAGCAAACCAGTAACCAACATTGAACTAAATGGAGAGAAACTTGAAGCAATCCCACTAAAATCAGGGACTAGCCAAGGCTGCCTACTTTCTCCCTTCTCATTAGATATAGTACTCAATGGCCTAGACAGACCAATCCAACAACAAAAGGAAGTCAAAGGGATACAAACTGGAAAGGAAGAAGTCAAAATATCACTATTTGCAGATACTTTGTACAACCACTTTGGAAATCAGTCTGGAGATTCCTCAGCAAATTTGATATTGCACTACCTGAGGACCTAGTTCTACCTCTCCTGGGCATATGCCTAAAAGATGTTCCCACATACAACAAAGACACATGCTCCACTATGTGCATAGTAGTCTTATTTATAATAGCCAGAAGCTGGTAAAAATCCAGATGCCTTTCATCAGAAGAATGGATACAGAAAAAGTGGTACGTCTATTCAATGGAGTACTACTCAGCTCTCAAAAACAATGACTTCATGGAACTCATATACAAATGGATAGAACTAGAAAATATCTTCCTCCATGAGGTGACACAATCACAGAAAAATATACATGGTATGTACTCACTGATAAATGTATATTAGTCCTACAACTCAGATTACTTGAAGATACAGTCTGCAGACCACTTAAGATCAAGAAGGAATGCTAAAGTGAGGATGCTTCACTCTTTCTTAAATGGGGTAACAAAAATATTCATAGGAGGGGATATGGAGTCAAAGTTTGGAGCACAGTCTGACAGTATGGCCATTCAGAGCCTACCCCACATGGGTATACAGGCCATATATATACAGCCATCAAAACTAGATAATATTGATGAAGCTAAGAAGTGCATGCTGACAGGAGCCTGGTATGCTCTCTCCTGAGAGGCACAGCCAGAGCATGTTAAATGCTTAGGCAAATGCTAGTAGCAAACCATTGTACTGTGAATGAAGTCCCCATTGGAGGAATTAGAGAAAGGATTGAAGGAACTGAAGGGGCTTGCAACCCCAGAAGAACAACAATACCAACCAACCAGAGGTCCTGGGAACTAAATCACTACCCAAAGAGTATACATGGACTGACCCATGGCTCCAGCTGCATATGGAGCAGAGAATGACCTTGTTGGGCACCAATAGAAGGAGAAGCCCTTGGTCCTGCCAACGCTGGACCCTCCAGTGTATGGGAATGTTGGGGGGCATGGGAAACTGGGTAATTTGGGAGGGAAAGGCCCTTATAGATGAAGGGGAGGGGTATGGGATAGGGGGCTTATATTCTGGAAACCAGGAATGGGAATAACATTTAAAATGTATATTAAAAAAATCCAATGAAAAATAAATAAAATTAAAAAAAATTACCTGTGAACTTCTTGTGTTCATGTTTTAATGAATGAGGAATATTCCATTGTGTAAATGTACCAACTTCTCATTATCTATTCAAATGTTATGGTTATCTAGGAACTTTCCAATCTCTGGCAATTACAAAATGAACAGCAATGAACATGGATGAGCAAGTATCTCAATAATATGATGTAGAGTTCTTTGCTTATCTGCTTGAGAGTGTTATGAGTGGATCTTAAAGTAAATATATTTCCAGCTTCTTTAGGAACCTTCACATTAATTTCCATATTGACTGTACAAGTTTTCACTCCCACAAGCAATGGATGAGTGTTCCCTTTATACCACGTCCTTGCCAGCATAATTTGCCCCATTCTGAGTGTTATAAGAAGAAATCTCAAGTAAGTTTGTTTTGCATTTACCTGCAGGATAAGGATGTTAATGTTACTTTAAGTGCTTCTCAGCCTCTTGTATTTCATCTTTGGAGAACTCTGTTTAGATCTCTACTCAATTTTTAATTGGATTATTTGTATTTTTGATGTCCAGTTTATTGGATTATTTATAAATTTAGATATTAGCCCTCCATCAGATGAGTAATTGGTTAAAATAAACCCAAACAAAAAGCAAATCAATGTAATATAAACCAAATCAATGAGGCAAACAAACAAACAAGAAAAAAAAATTCTACCATTCTATTGCCTAACATATCATCTGAATGATGGTGTCTTTTGATATACAGCAGATTCTAATTTTTATGAAGTCTAATTAATTAATGATTTTTCTTAGTTTCTGTGCTGTTAATGTTCTATTGAGAAAGAAGTTTCTTCTGTCAATGAATTAAAACTTATTTGCATTTATCTTCTATCACACCCAGGGTATTTGATCTTATGTATAGGTCTTTGATCAATTAGGAGTTGATATTTTTATGTAGGGTGATAAACATGAATCTATTTGCATTCTTCTACATATAGCCATCCATTCACAGCAGCACATTTATTGACAATTCAGTATTATTTTACAGTGAGTAATTGTGTCTCTTTATAAAAGATCAGATGTTTATGTGTGTGGAGTTATTTCTGAATTTTCAACTCAATTCCATCAGTCAACATATCTCATAAAATGTTATTGCTGTGCTGTTGTTATTACGTCAACACTGTAGTACAATTTGAGATCAAGGATAGTGATATATCCAGCAGTTCTTTTATTATTCACCATTTTCTTAGCTATCTTGGGTTTCTAGGTTTTCCAGATGAATTTGAAAATTGTCCTCTCAAGATCTCTGAAGTAATGTTTTTGAATTTTGATGGGGTTTCCATTAAATCTGTGGCTTGCTTTTGAATCAAAATCATATTTAATCTTTTTACAATCCAGATTGTATCACACTCCCAGTCTACCCTCTGATTGTTCCACATCCCTTAGTTCCTCCACCCAATCTCCACAAGGAGGATGTCCCCACCCCCTCAGCCACCAGACTTCCCCATTCCTTGAGCTTACAGTCTCTTGAGGACTAGGTGCATCTTCTCTGACTGAGTTTAGACCTTCTGCTGTATATGTGTTAGTTGCCTCACAGCAGCTCATGTATGCTGCCTGGGTGAGGGTGCATTGTCTGTTTGAGAGATCTCGGTTGAGACTGCTGGTCCTCCTACAGGGTCATCCTCCTCCTCAGCTTTTTCCAGATTTTCCCTAATTCATTCACAGGGGTCAGCAGCTTCTGTCCATTGGTTGGGTGTAAATATTTGCATCTGACACTTTCAGCTGCTTGTTCAGTCTTTCAGAGGGCAGTCCTGATAAACCCCTTTTGTGAGCACTCCATAGCTTCAGTAATAATGTCAGGCCTTGGGGTCTCCCCTTGAGCTGGATCCCAATTTGGGTCTGTCACTGGACCTCTTTTTCCTCAATCTCTTCTCCATTTTGTTCCTGCAGTTCTTTCATATGGGAACAATTATGGAACAGAGTTTTTGATTCTAGGATGCTAACCCTATCCCTCACTTGATGCCATGATTTTCTTCGGGAGGTGGGATCAACAAGTTCCCTCTCCCCACTGTAGGGCATTTCATCTAAGCTCCCTGAGATTCCTGAGAGTCTTTCACTTCCCAGTTCTGTGTTATATTCTGGAGGGTCCCCCAACCTCTGCCTCCCTAGATTTCCTCAGGGCTTCAGTCCTGTTTCCCTCACCCAATACCTGATTGTGTTCCTTTTTTCACCTCCCTGTCCCCTATCTCACTCAGGTTCCTCCCTTCCTCTCAACTCCTGTGATTGCTTTTTTCTTCATCCCAAGTGAGTTTCCTCACTTGGGCCCTTCAGCTTGCTAACCATTTTGAGTTCTGTGGATTGTATCTTGGATATTGTACTTTGTTTATCTAATATCCACTTATTAGTGAGTACATACCATGCATGTTATTTTGGGTCTGAGTTACCTCATTCAGTGATTGTACAAGTTTGCAATCCCAACAGCAATGAAGGGGTGATCTCTCTCCATATCCTTGCCAACATGTGCTGTCACCTGAAGTTTTGATCTTAGCCATTATGATTGGTATAAGGTAGAATCTCAGGGTTGTTTTGAATTACATTTCCCTGATCACTAAGGACTTTGAACATTTCTATATGAGCTTTTCAGCCATTCAAGATTTTGCTGTTGTGAGTTCTCAGTTTAGTTCTATACTCCATTTTTTGATTGTGTTGTTTGGTTTTTGGTGATTAGCTTCTTGAATTGTTTATATATTTTGAATTAGCCCTCTATTGGATGTAGGGTTAGAGAAGTTTTTTTCCCCAATCTGAAGGTTGCCAATTTGTCTTACTGACTATGTCCTTTGCTTACATATTGTCAGTTTCATGAGGTCCTATTTATCAATTCATGACTTTAGAGCATGAGTCATTGGAGTTCTGTTTGGGAAATTACTGAAAGTACCTATGAATTCAAAGCTCTTTCCCATTTTCTTTTCTATTAGATTGAATGTATCTGGTTTTATGTTGAGGTCCTTGATCCACTTGGACTTGAACTTTATGCAAGGTGACAAATATGAATTTATTTTCATTTTTCTACATACAACTTCAATTCTAATCCAATGATCAACATGTCTATTTCTGTACCAATATCATGAAGTTTATATCACCATTGCTCTGAAATCAGGGATGATGATTCCCCTAGAAGTTCTTTTATTGTTGAGGATAGTTTTTGATATTCTGTGCTTTTGGTTATTCCAAATGAATTTGAGAATTGCTCTTTCTGACTCTATGAAAAATTGAGTTGGAATTTTGATGGGGATCACAATTCCTAGCTACTTACTCTTAATTAGAAAAGTACTCATATTGATTGTTGACCCCACAAGCATCTTGTCCACATCCAGTGTATACAAAGAACACAAGAATTTAGACTACAAAGAGTCAAATAACCCTATTAAAATTGGGGTACAGAGCTAAACAAAGAATTCTCAGCTGCGGAATATTTAATGGCTGAGAAGCACCTAAAGAAATGTTCAACATCCTTAGTTATTAGGGAAATGCAAATCAAAATAACGTTGCAATTCCACTTCACACCAGTCAGAGTGGTTAAGATAAAAAAAAACTCAGGTAACAACAAATAAATGGCAAAGATATGGAGAAAGAGGAACACTCATCTATTGTTGGTGGTTGGCAAGCTGGTAAAACCACTCTGGAAATGATTTAGGAAGTTCCTCAGAAAATTGGACATAGTAATACCTGAGAACCCAGCTATACCATACATGGGCATATAACCAAAAGATGCTTCAACATATAACAATGACACATGCTTTTCTATGTTCATAGCAACCTTATTTATAATAGCCAGAAGGTGAAAAGAACCCAGATGTCCCTTAACAGAGGAATTAATACAGAAAATCTGGACATTTATACAGAGGAGTACTATTCTCCTGGAAATTCATAGGCAAATGGATGGAACTAGAAAATAACATCCTGAGTGACATAACCCAGTTACAAAGAAACACACATGTTATCTCTGATAAGTATATACTAGCCTGAAAGCTCAAATTACCCAAGATACAATCCACAGACATGTGAAGCTCAAAAAAAAAAAAGATAACCAAAGTGTGGATGCTTCAGTCCTTCTTAGAAGGGGGAACAAAAATATTCGTAGGAGGAAATACAATGACAATGTTTGGAGCAGAGAGTGAAGAAAAAGCCATCCAGAGACTACCCCACCTGGGTATCCAGCACTTATATATATAGCCACCAAAACCAGACAGTATTGCTGTTGCCAAGAAGTACATGCTGACAGGAGCCTGATTTAGCTGTTTCCTGAGAGGCTCTGCCAGAGCCTTACAAATACAGAGGTGGATGCTTACAGCCACCCATTGAACTGAGCATGCAGTCCCCAGTGGAGAAGTTAGAAAAAGGGTTGAAGGAGCTGAAAGGGTTTGCAACCTCATAAGAACAACAATACCAACCAACCAGATCTCTCAGGGATTAAACCACCATCCAAAGAGTACACATGGACAGTCCCATGGCCCCAGTTGCATATGTAGCAGAACATGGCCTTGTTGGGCATCAGTGGGAGAGAAGTCCTTGCTCCAGCCAAGGTTTGATGCCCCAGAGTAGGGAAATGTTAGGGTGGGGAGGTGGGAAGTGGTGGCTGGGTGGGTGGGGGAACCCCCTCATAGAAGCAGGGGAATGAGGATTAAGATAAGGGGTTTATGGATTGGAAACCAGGAAAGGAGATAACATTTGAACTGTAACTGAAAAAATATCTAATTAAAAAAAAAAAAGCTACCTGAATATGGGAAAACTAAGGAAAGGGCTCTTCAGGGGAAAAAAATGTTTTCTCTATTCTATGCTTTTTGCTTTTCCAGATGAAAATGAGAATTGTCATTTCCATGTCTTTGAAGAATTGTGTTGGAATTTCTGATGGGAATTGCATTGAATCTGTAGATTGTGTTTGGTAAGATGGGCATTTTTACTAGGTTAATTCTGCCAATCCATGAGCATGGGAAATCTCTCCATTTTCTTAGATCTTTGATTTCTTTCTTGAAAGATTTGAGGTTATTGACATTAAGATCATTTATTTCTTTGGTTAGAGTTGCCCCAAGATATTTTATATTATTTGTGTCTATTGTGAGGGGAGTTGTTTCTCTAATTTCCTTTTCAGCATGTTTATTATTTGCATAAAGTAATGCTACTGGTGTATTTGAGATAATTTTATATCTGGCCACTTTTCTGAACATGTGTATCAGCTGTAGAAGTTCTCTGGTAGAATTTTTGGGGTCAGTTATGTATACTATCTTCTGCAATGGAGATAACCTTACTCCTTCTTTGCCCATTTGCATCCCCATGATCTCTTTTTGTTGTCTTATTGTTCTGTTTAGAACTTAAAGTACTATATTAAATAGATATTGGGAGGTTGGCCATCCTTGTCTTGTCCCTGATTTCAGTAGGATTGCTTCAAGTATCTCCCCACTTAATTTGATATTGGCTGTTGCTTTGCAGCTAATTGATTTTATTATGTTTAGGTATGGGCCTTGAATTTCTGATCTCTCCAATACTTTTAACATGCAGGGTGTTGTATTTTGTCAAATGCTTTTTCAGTCTATAAGGAGATGTTAATGTGGTAGGTTTTTTTTTAAAGTTTGTTTATAAGTAGATTACCTTAATGGATTTTCATATATTGAAACAACCTTGCATCCCCGGGATGCAGCCTACTACTTTGTGTTCAATCATGGTTTTGATGTGTTCTTGGAATCAGTTGGCAAGAATTTTATTGAGTATTTTTACATTGATATTTATACATGAATTTCATCCGAAGTTCTCTTCTTTGTTGTGTCTTTGTGGTTTAGGTATCAGAGTAATTGTAGCTTCATAGAATGATTAGGTAGTGTTCTATTTAGCCCTGGGATTTTTTTTTCTGGTTGGGAGTATTTTAATGATTTCTATTTTCTTAAGATAGTTTACCTGCTCTTGATTTAACTTTTGTATGTGAAAAGAAAATTATACAGATTTAAGGTTTAAAATATAAAATTAAAAGAATAAGTTTCAAAATCCAGACAGAGCGGGGCCCGCCCTACAGCCAAGACTGACGGGCCACTAAGATACAGAAGGGCACCTCCCCCAACTTACTCGGAGTCACACCTTAACCAGATGTCTTTCAAACCCTGATAAGCCCCTAGCTTCTAAATTCCTGTACGCCCCAGTCAGCACGTACTCTTCTGCTGTGTTGTCTGTTTGAATGAGCCAATCACTTATAGCCATGCCAAAAATTAGCCAATTGTGTGTAATCGCGCCAAACCCCCTAGCTTTCCCTATATAACCCCATGACTTTTAAGTTTCGGGGTCGACACCTCTGTCTCCTGCGTGGGCCCGGAGATCCCCATAATAGATCTCCGTAATAAACCTCACATTTGCTTATTACATCCAAAATGGTCTCTCTGTGTCTGGGGTCCGCGATTTCCCGAGACTTAAATAAGGGTGTCTCTCAGACTAGGATCTTTCATTTGGGGGCTCGTCCGGGATCGGTGTTTCCTGGGGCACGCCATCTTGAGACTCATGCTAAGATCTTTCATATGTGGTACCTATCTAGAAAATCATCCATTTCATCTAGATTTTCCAGTTTTGTTGAATATAGACTTTTGTAGCAGGATCTGATTTTTTTTTAAAATTTCCTCTGTTTCTATTGTTATGTGCTCCTTTTCATTTCTGATGTTGTTAATTTGGATACTGCCTCTGGGCCTTTTAGTTAGTTTGGCTAAGGGTTTATCTATGTTGTTGATTCTTTCTAAGAACCAGGTTTGGTTTTATTGATTCTTTGTATAGTTCTCCTTGTTTCTAATTGATTGATTTTGACCCTGAGTTTGACTAATTCTTTTCTTCTGCTCCTATTGGATGTGTTTGATTCTTTTTGTTCTAAAACTCACAGGTGTGCTAAGTTGCTAATGTCGGATCATTTCAATTTCTTTAACAGGGCACTTGGTACTTTGAATTTCCCTCTTAGCATAGCTTTCATTTTGTCCCATAAGTTTGGGTATATTGTGCCTTCATTTTCATTAAATTCTAAAAAGTCTTACATTTCTTTTGTTTATGTCTTCCTGACCAAGTTATCATTGAGTAGAGGGTTGTTCAGTTTCGAGGTGTGTGGGAGCTTTCTGTTCTTTTTTTGTTATTGAAGACCAGCTTTAGGCCATGGTGATCTGATAGGACGCATGGGATTATTTCAATATTCTTGTGTCTATTGAGGCTTGTTTTGTGACCAATTATATAGTCAATTTTGAAGAAGGTATAATGAGGTGTTGAAAAGAAGATGTCTTCTTTTGTTTTAGGGTGATATGTTTTGTAGATATCTGTTAAATCCATTTGGTTCATAACCTCCTTTAGTTTCACCATGTCTCTGTTTAGTTTCTGTTTCAATGAGCTGTCTCTTAGTGAGAGTAAAGTCTCTCACTATTATTTTTTGAGGTTCAATGTGTGCTTTGAGCTTTAGTAAAGTTTCTTTTATGAATATGGGTGCCCTTGCCTTTGGGGCATAGATATTCAGAATTGAGACTTTCACTTGATGAATTTTTCCTTTGATGAATATGATGTGTACTTTCTCACCTTGTTTGATAACTTTTTATTGAAAGTCTATTTTATTGGACAGTAGGATGGCAACTCAAGCTTGTTTCTTGGGACTATTTGCTTAGAAGACTTTTTTTTCAGTCTTTTACCCTGAGTTAGTATCTGTCTTTGCTTTTGAGGTGTGTTTCTTATATGCAGCAAAATGCTGAATCCTGTTTACATATCAAATCTATCAGCTTTTGTCTTTTTAATAGGTGAGTTGAATCCATTTACATTGAGAGATTAAAGAAAGATGATTGTTAGATCTTGTTATGTTTGTTTTTTGTAGGTGGCATTTGTGCATTTGGTTTTCTTCTTTTGGCTTTGTTATGAGATGATTAATAGCGTGTCTTTTCTTTGGTGTAGGTACCCTCCTTCTGTTGGAGTTTTCCTTCTAGAATACTCTGTAAGGCTGGATTGTTAGATAGATAGTGTTTGAATTTGGTTTTGTCTTACAATACTTTGCTTCCTCCATTTATGTTGAGATGTTTGCTAGGTGTAGTAGCCTGGGCTGGCATTTGTGTTCTCTTAGAGTCTGCATGACCTCTGGCCAGGCTCTTCTGGCTTTCATAGTCTCTATTGAGAAGTCTGGTATAATTCTAATAGATTTGCTTTTATATGTTACTTGGCCATTTCCCTTGCAGCTTTTAATACTTTTTCTTTGTTCTGTGCATTTAGTGTTTTGATTATTATGTGACAAGAGGATTTTCTTTTCTAGTCCCATTTATTTGGTGTTCTATAGACTTCTTTTACATTTATGGCCATCTCTTCCTTTAGATTGGGGAAGTTTTCTTCTATGATTTTGTTGAAGACGCTTTCATGTCCTTTGAGCTAAGAATCTTTGCTATCCTCTATTCCAAATATTCTTAGATTTGGTCTTTTCATTGTGTTCTGGAGTTCCAGGATGTTTTGGATTAGGAGGGTTTTTTTTGTTTTTTTTTTTTTGTTTTTTTTTAACATTTTAATTTGCTTTGACAGTTGTGTGATATCTTCTAAAGGTTTCTTCTACACCTGAGATTCTCTCTTCTATCTTTTATATTCTGTTTGTGATGCTTACATCTGTAGTTCCTGATCTCTTTTCTAGGTTTTCCATTTTCAGGATTGCCTCCATTTGTGTTTTCTTTATTGTTTCTACTTCCACTTTTAGGTCTTAGACTACTTTATTAAATTCCTTCACCTGTTTGATTGTGTTTTCCTGTATTTTTTTAAGAGATTTATTTGTTTCCCCTTTAAGGACTTCTACCTGTTTATCTGTGTTTTCCTGTATTTCTTTCAGTGGGTTATTTATATCCTCCTTAAAGGATTCTATTATCTTTCTGAGATAGGATTTTAGAAAGTCAGTTTCCTGATTTTTAAGTGTGTTGGTGTATTCAGGGCTTGCTGTGTTAGGAGCACTGGGTTCTGATGAAACCCACATATACTGACTTCTTTTGCTTATGGTCCTGTGCTTCCTTCTTACTACCTAGTTATCCCTGATGTTTGATGGTCTGAGTGTCCCTGTCTGGAGCCTGCTTCTTTTGCCACTGGGTTGCTTCAAGTCTCTTTGTTAGGCCACTGGCCCTGGCTGTTGCAGACCTCCTGTGGGGCCTTCTGACTGTGGTGTTTTCAGAGAGGCAGAGAAACTCCTGATCTGTTGCCCTGGTTGCAGCAGATTTCCTGGGAGGCCTTTAGACTGTCAGGTCTTCAGAGGAGCAGTCAAGCTGTTGTCCTGTTTCTAACTGTTCTCCAGGGAGGCTCAAGGACTCTGCTGTCAGGTGCCCAATTGTCTTGCATGCAGAGGAACTCCTGGAATGCCTTAAGGCTGTGGTGTCTTCCGGGGAGCAGACTAGCTGGCAGTCTGCCCTGGCAGAAGGACCCCTTGCTGAAAGGGGAGTGAAATTTGGGGGGTGGGGATTTTGAAAGTTGATGGGTCCCAGAGGCTACTGGGCTCCCATTGGGGACTGTGGACCTTCAGGAGGGTTCTTATCAGTTTCCCTGTGTACAGCAGAACTCCTGGGATGCCTTCAGACTGGAGTGTCTTCAAGGGAGCAGGCTAGCTGGCAGTCCTGGAAGCAGATTTCTGTCCTTTTAGGTTGATGTTGGCTATGGGCTTGCTCTATACTGAATTTATTTTGTTGAGGAAAGTCCTTTGTATCCATAGTCTTTAAAGGATTTTTATCATGGAAATGTACTGACATTTGTTAATTTTTATTTTATATATCTAATGAAGTGATTACGTGGTTTTTATTTTTTGGTTTATATGGATGATTGGATAAAAATTATCAATTTTCATATATTGATCCATTTCTTGACCTCTGGGATACTTTATCACAGTGGATGAAATTTTTAGTGTGCTTTTATATTTGGTTTTCAAATATTTTATTAAAAAATTGTGCAGCTATATTCTTAAATGTAAGTAATCTGAATTTTCTTTATTGAATTTTTGTGTGGTTTTGAAAGACTCTCACTCTAGTCTCGGGATGGCGCGCCCCCGGAAACACGAGAGACCGGTCTTGATGTAAAAGCAAGAGGCCGTTTAATAATAACGAAGCTTTGGGCCGACACGTATCTCGCGCAGGAGACAGGGGAGTCGACCCCGAAACTTAAAAGTCGGGGGTTTATATAGGGAAAGCTAGGGGGTTTTGGCGGGGTTACACATGATTGGCTCATTCAAACATAGCAGTGAGAACAAAGAGAAAGAGTAGGGGAAGTCAGGGGCTTATCAGGGTCTGGAGGACACCTAGTTAAAGCATGGCCCTGAGTGAGTTGGGGGAGGTGTCTTCCTGCCAGGTGTTATATGAATCAGTCCCGGTAACTTGGGCTGGTTCCTGCATTCCTTTTCTTATTCTTTATGGCCTGCTAGTCCTGCCTGGACAGTGTTTAGCCCTGAGTCTGTGGACTTTGAAGCTTACTTTTTTAATTTTTCCTTTCAGTTTAAGTATCAAGTTATTTGTGGACTCATAAAATTAATTGGACATTGTCCTTTCTGCTTCTGTTTTGTGGGATTTCTTGAGGAGTACTGGTTTTAAATCTTCTTTGGAGGTAGAATTCTGCTCTGAATCCATATGTCCCTTGGTTATGTTAGTTAGGAGACTTAATAGTGACTGTCTCTATGTCACTAGGAGGTCACAGATCTGTTTAAGTGACTTATCAGATCTTAATTTAACTTCAGAAGGTTGTTGTACATAATGAGAAATTTATCTACTTCTTATAGATTTTTAAATTTGATGGAATACACTTTGGATGTCCATATGATTCTTTTGATTTTTTTCAGTGTGTTCCGGGCTGTCCCCTTTTTAGTTTCTAATTTTGTTAATTTGAATTTTCTCAGTTAATTTGGCTAAGTATCAATTTCATTGATTTTTTTCAAAGACACAACTGTTAGTTTCATTAATTCTTTTATCATTTGTATTTTATTGGTTTTAGTTCTGAGTTTGATTATTTCTTGATGTCTTATTCTTTTAGGTATAAATTCTGTTTTTTATTTAGCAGTGAATTGCTCAATTTCCATGAGTTTTTAGACTTTCTGTGGTTTATTCACAGTTTTATTCTGTAGTAGTCAGATAGGATGCGGGGTATAATTTCAATTGTATTAGAGAAAGTTCTATAAACTGCTAAGAAGAAGGCTTATTCTTTTGTGTTTGGGTGAAATGGTCTGGACATATTGGCTCTGTACATTTGATTTATTACATTGTTTTACTTAAGAATTTTTCTGCTTAACCTTTGTCTGGAGGACCTGTCTATTGGAGATGAGTATGGTGTTGAGATCATCCATTATCATTATCTGAAAGTCAATGTATCACTTTAGTCATGTTTCTTTCATTAACTTTCATGCCCTTATGCTTGGTGCATGAATGTTTAGGATTGCAGCATCCTCTTGGTGGGATTTTTCTTTCTTTCTTCCCCCTCTTTGTTTCTTTCTTCCTTCCTTCCTTCCTTCCTTCCTTCCTTCCTTCCTTCCTTCCTTCTTTCCTTCTTTTAATTTTTTGGTCTGGGATTATTAATTCCTTGTGTTTTCTTGGGTGGGATTTATGTTGTACTGTTCATGTTTCCTTTCTAATCCTCCTATACAGCTGTATTATTAGGTAGGCAGTGATTAATTTGGTTTATTTTGGAAATGTCATTTTTCTTTATATATTGCGATTAATAGTTTTGCTAGACTTAGTAATTTTTGTTAGCATCTGTGTTCTTTTGAGTTTTGTAGAATATCGTCCAGCAACTTTTGGCTTTTAGAGTCTCCATTGAGAAGTTAGGTGTCATTCTAATAGTCTGCCTTTATATGTTACTTGCTCTTTTTTTCTTCATTGCTTTTGATATTCTTTCTTTATTGTCTTACATTTAATGTTTGATTATTATGCCTCATGGTGACTTTATTTTCCGGTTTAGTCTATTTGGTATTCTATATACTTTTTCTACCTTGTTAAGTACCTCCTTCTTTAGGTTCAGGACATTTTCTTCTTTGATTTTATTGAAAATATTTTCCCTGACTATTCTTTGAGTAAAATTTTTCTCCTTTATTTTTATTACTCATAAACTTGGTCAAGTAATCTGCAACAGAGTTGTGGGGAAGTCACAATGTACCACAGGAAGGAAAGTGAAGTTGGTCTCCCTGCTTCCCAGTGGATAGTGCTTCCAAGAACTGGAGGCTGACATGAAGGAGTAGGGGAGGGAAGAAAGCTGGCCTAGCAGCAGCAAGATTCAGAAGAGTCCTCCCAGAATGTAATGCAGAAGGAGAGAGGAGATAGACCTGTGCAAGTGGTTGCTTCCTACAGGACTGAGTAAGAGATTCTCATTAAGTCTTTGAATCAGACTGCCTTATGGGTATCTCAATCATACTTCATTTGCAGTGTATAAGGAACATTCAATGATCTTTTTTTTTTTTTTTGACAGATGCAGTAGTTATTTATTTCGTAAGAGATCCTAAAGACTGTCCTCAGTGGCAATAACTGGAAACTGCATATTTGCAAATTCTCTCAAAATTAACTGTTGTTTCCAAGCTGCATGACAGAGAGAGTGAATGGTGCAGTTGAAACAATGGAGCGAATGAGCACGCTTTCTAAGTCTCTCCACAATGTTCTACCAAACATTATTGTGTTGGAAATAAACAATAAAATCCACAGAAGCACAAAGTGTTTTCAGTTCAGATTCTACCAGGTCAATACAATGTAGTTAGTTTATTTGAATTGATAGAGGAGAGAAACCAAAAAAAAAAAAAAAAAACTGAAAAGTAAGATAAAACACTGAGGATTTGCCTTAATCAGAAGTTAATTTTGTGCAAATGGTGCCCAGAAACATGACCTTTGGCCCGGGAATGGATAAGGCCTGAAGTGAGCAATTAACCTCCTGTTAGGTCTCAGCCCATGTCAGCCTGATAGAGGAAAAAAAAATCTTCTGCCTTGAATTTGTTGGCTTTTCTAGGATTTTTGACTGCCAAACTTGGCAATTAAACTTACCACTTCAGAACTGCCTCAATAGTTTTGTTAAATGTCCCATTTTGTAGTTGAATATAGCATTAAAATCTTTGACAGAAGAGGAACTGTTTCAGATAAAGTAATTTAGAGAAGCAATTTTATGTATGATTTCCTGTAATGAGTAAATCCATTAAGAGATTTCAGGTTGCAAAATGTATTTTAACCAATTCCACTGGTTTATTAACTTCCTTTTAAAAATTAAGCTAAGGAGATAAGTCAGTTAATAAAGGGTTTGCCATCAAGCATGAAGCCTTGAATTTTATCACTGGAGCACATGTAAAAAGCCACATTAAAAACAAAACAAAACCTAGAAGATCTACAGGTGTTTGTTGTTCCAGCATTGGGAAATAGAGATGAACAGGATGCCTCCTAGCATTGAGTACTTGGCAAGCTCCAAGTCTATATGAGAGCTTGTTTCAAATGAGGTAGATGCTACCTGAAGAATGATACTCAAGTTTTACCTCTGCACATATGAATGAATCTGTACACACATGAATACACACACATGCACAGAGAGAGAGACACACACACACAGAGAGAGAGAGAGAGAGAGAGAGAGAGAGAGAGAGAGAGAGAGAGAGAGAGAAAGAGAGAGAGAGCTGAGTTTATGTTCCTGAATGCTGAAATTTAGTTCTCTATCATATGAAGTGGTCATAGGACCACTTAATATCCCTGCTCCTGTTTATATAATAGACACAGCTACTATCAAAGGGAATAGTTAGAGCACACTTAGGTCAATGCTATGACCATTTCTTAAAACTAAAACTTCATAGAATGCTGAATATGGAATTCACCTCAGGAATTCGAAAATATTAGACTTGGAGTTTTTACTGTAACAATTCCCTGCAAAACTATCTCTCAAAAATGGAAAGAAAAATTATGAGCATTGGCTCAAGTCTGTGAATGTGCTAAAAAGCCATGTCGTTGTACACAATAAACGGATGATTTATACAGCATTTATACATATACACATACACATTCACATTCACATACATATATGCAGACACATTCACATGCACATACACACACACACACACACATATATATATATGTATATATAATTATAATTATGTCAATACTGTTGTTTGGTAAAGCAGAAAAAGAGGATCTGGAGAGGTGGATCAGTGATTGACTGAGCATTGCAGAGGGCATGAGTTTGGTTCCCAAGGGCACTCACAACCACCTGTAACTTCATTTCCATCTCTAGGAGATTTCTCCCCCTCTCCTGGCCTCCACAGGCACAGTATTCATCTGCACACACAAACACACACACATACATACATGCACATACACATAAACAATGACACATGCATATACACAGACACATACACACATATACACACAAATGATAATATAGTAAAAAAATAAAATTTAAAATAATAAAATGTAGAGAAGTAACCATTCATGGATAGGATCTATTATACACACACGCACACACACACACACACACACACACACACACACACACACACACACACTAAATCATGAACCTGAATCCTGAACTCAAATGGCTCTTACCAATCCTACATCTGATAGAGGACTAATCTCCAAAATATACAAAGAACTCAAGAAGTTAGACTGCAGAGAGACAAATCACCCTATTAAAAATGGGGGTACAAAGCTAAACAAAACATTCTCACCTGAGGATTATCAAATGGTAAAAAAGCACCTAAAGAAATGTTCAACATCCTTAGTCATCAGGGAAAGGCAAATCAAAACAACCCTGAGATTCCACCTCACACAGTCAGAATGGCTAAGATCAAAAACTCAGGTGACAGCAGATGCTGGCAAGGATGTGGAGAAAGAGGAACACTCCTCCATTGTTGGTGGGATTGCAAACTGGTACAACCACTCTGAAAATCATTCTGGAGGTTCCTCAGAAAATTGGATATTCCACTACCTGAGGACACAACTATACCTCTCTTGGGGATATACCAAAAAGATGCTCCAACATAAAACAATGACACATGCTCCACTATGTTCATAGCAGCTTTATTTATAATAGCCAGAACCTGAAAAGAACCCAGATGCCCTTCAACAGAGGAATGGATTCACAAAATGTGGTACATCTACACAATGGAGTACTACTCAGCTATCAAAAACAATGACTGCATGAAATTCATAGGCAAATGGAATGAACTAGAAAATATCATGCTGAGTGAGGTTACTCAATCACAGAAAAACACACTTGGTATACTCTCATTGATCAGTGGATATTAGCCAAAAAGCTCAAATTACCCAAGATACAATCCACAGACCACAGGAAGCTCAAGAAGAAAGATGACCAAAATGCGGATGCTCTCATTCCTTCTTAAAAGGGGGAAAAATATTCATAGGAGGGGATATGGAAGCAAAGTTCAGAGCAGCAACTCAAGGAATGGCCATTCAGAGCCTGACACACATGTGGATATATATATATATATATATATATATATATATATATATATAACTAGATAAGATTGATGAAACTAAAAAAATGCATGCGAAAAGGGACTGGATACAGATCTCTCCTGAGGGACAGATCCAGAGTATGTCTAACACAGAGGTCAATGCTAGCAGCAAAACACCGAACTGAGAATAGGAACCCCTTGCGAGGAATTAGAGGAAGGATTGAAAGAGTTGAAGGAGCTTGCAACCCCATAAAAACAACAATGCCAACCAACCAGAGCTTCCAGGCACTAAACAATTACTGAAAGACTATACATGAACTGACTCAGGGCTCCAACTGCATATGTAGCAGAGAATAGCCTTGTTGGGGCACCAGTGGAAGAAAAAGCCCTTGGTTTTGCCAAGGTTGCACATCCAGTGCAGGGCATTATGGGGGAGAGCAATAAGAGGGATGTATAGGGGGAATACCCATATGGGAGAGGGGGAAGCGAGGGAATGGGGGCTTATGGACAGGAAACCGGGAAGGGAATAACCTTTGAAATTTAAGTAAAGAAAGATATAATAAAAAATTAAAAAAATATTTACTGTAACCCTGAAAACTCCAGGCAAATGAAAAAATAAAATTTACATTGGGAAAATGGTATAATAAAGATCAGTACAAAATTTTATGAAATAACAATAGTACATGTTTATATATCATTTGTCAGGCCAGCTCTGCTCTAAGTGCTTAGTATGGAATGAATTATTTAATCCTCACAGTCATGCCAGGAAACATGTATCATTTCTACTTTAATCATTTCTGAACACAGGATCAGAACAAAATAAGATACTTGCCGAAAACATACAGCTAGAACAAATCACTAGGACTTTTGCTCCAGCACCTTGATGCAGAATTTCCCTTCTATTCCTGTACGTTATCTTATACAAGAGTAGCTGCTATATAAACAAAAGCAAAAGCTTGCTGTAACAGATTACTTCTCATTCTCAGAAAAGTCATTATGGCATTTGTTATTTGAAATAGCTTTCCTTCAAGCAACTGTTTAGACGCATGGTTCTCCCTGTGGTTCTATAGCCATTTGCATGTGCATTTTAAGGTTGCTGCATTAACCTGTGTTGAATCAGACAGTGAAACCATTACAGTAGTTTATGAACAACTCTGGGAGGTGACATCACATTCATTCACATTCTCTGTATTGGCACTGTTTCACATGACAGAGTTTAACAGTGAGAGAAATTAGCACATACATTCTGCATGTGTGCCAGAGAAATAGATAACGGGGACAGCACAACTTAGAACACCTATATTGAACTTTATATTGACAGTTTCTTTACAAATAAACAAACAACCTTTCTTCCCCATTAGAATCAGAGTCAAGGAACACAAAGTTCTATAGATATCAACCATTCTGGTTTGCCCTCAGAATTCAGAAATTTCCATTTTAAATCAGATTACTTTGTCCAAATGAAGATTTTTCACTTTAGAGTCAGCTACAACAAAAACAAGTGGGGTTAAGACCAGTGTCTGTATCATGTGGTATGAAAAGGCATAATTTTGGATCTGGATTTGGGGAGAGCGTATTTAGATGTCTCATGAGGGTTGGGAAACTGAATCAAAGTCTTTAGTAACAATGCCAATGGTAAAACTCCCATTTCAAACTATATGGGGCAGATAAATCAAATATCACCTTCACCGGGGTCAGGGGATATGTTCACTTTCTGATCACTACCTGCACAGAATGCAGTGCCCAAGACTGAAAAGATAATGCTGACAGCAGTACCCCTGAAGTTTCTTTCCCCCCATGGTAGTTAAAAGATAAAACATCCAACATTTAAGCAAGCTCAGAGACGGAACTGCCACTCATGTCATTTTATGAATCACAGTTTCTCAGAACCTCTTTTAAAATTCTACTGCTATAAATGAGGGAATCTATGTAAATAAAGGACAACTGCAACGTAGAGAGTGACAGCCAATCAGAGTTGTCATTTCTCCTCACATTTCAGAATATTCTTTTGAGTCGTCTGAGACAAAGTTTCATTCCATATTATAAAATAAATTATTCAAACTGGGTTTGGAGAAAGACAAAAACTACCTCCATATTCCTTTGGAAAATCTTTGGTCTGACAACAAAAATGAATTTCAATTTCCTAGGTTACCCATGTTATAAAATGAAATTCATGATATCGGACCTCAATGAGAAATTATTTAATATGTGTACAGACATTTTGTATTGTGCATGCATATCTTTTGTTTGTTTGAGGAATTTCATTTTATTTTAGATAATATCATTACATCCCTTCTTCCCTTCCTTTTCCTTTAAAAACTCTTCTCATGCATCCCCTACTCTTGCATTCTTTCAAATTTATGTTCCCTTCCCTTTAATTATAATATATTAAATATATTTATAATATAATTATGTATATAACTATATGTAGTATATATAAATGTATGTATATATTTAATAATATATATAAATATATGCATACACACATATTCAGCCCATATAAAGTTATTTGTGCATATTTTTCCCAGTATTATTTCTCTTGCTCTCAGCCTTATTAGTGGCCTGTAGTTCCTTGTTAAATTATGAGGCCTCATGGGCTTTCCCTATTCCATATCAGCATGCATGCTTATTGTTGAGATCATGCTTAGGCAGCCTTATTGATGAAAGTTCATGGGTACAGCTTATCTAAAATTTCTAGGAAACAGCCTCACAGCCAAATTCCTTTTCCTTTGGCTCTTACAGCCTCCTGCCTCCTGAAACAATCCCTGAGCTCTGGGTATTGAAACCGCAACTTAAAAATGCAAAACTGAGAACATGTGGCTTTTGTACTAATTCATGTAAATGAGTTCTATCCCCCTGATCCAATATTCACCCTATCACTTTCCCAATTCTTCTTTCTAAACTGTAGCTCATCTATATTTTCTTCCCTTATATAAGGAGGAGGCAGGTGAGTGTCATAATCCTACGACTTATCCTAGGGCTCAGAAACTGAGCTCTGTACCTCGGGGTTCTACACCTGCCTCTAATTTCATCCCCCACTGTGACTGTTGCTCAACACAAAAATAACTCAAGTAGTCTTCATCTGCAAGGGGAAAAAATGGAATTCTTAAAAAAGAAGCTTACTAGGAAAATTTCAACCACTCTGACATGTCTCCAAGAAAAAAAAGGAACTAAAAAGCTATTTTTCAAGTGATTAACATTGATTAATTCACTACTAAGATAATGATTTGCATGATTTCAGAATATATAATTAACTTCAAGATCTGTCTGAGCACTTCAGATATAAAGAGTAAGTTTTCTTTCTGGTTTTTTTTTTTTTTTAAGGTTTTCCTTCCTGGATTAATTTACTATTTATACCCATACTTAATGTTGCAAACTGGCAGTGGCCTGAGCAACATTGTTATGAGATGGAAGATGAAGTATGAAGGGTGACAAGCTTTGCTTTGCAATCACGTATCTAAGCTTTAAACATAACCCTGTCACCTACTACACTGACTTCAATAAGCCCTTTGATCTCTCTAAAACCTTCTGTTTATTTATAAACTAGATGTGTAAAACATCCTCCTCCTCCTCCTCCTCCACCAAAACCACTATCATCAACATCATTATCAGCATCGTTATCTTCATAACAGTGGCAAATGCCTTAATCCTAACACTCAGGAGACAAAGGTCAGTCCTGCCTATATTACAAGATTCAGACCTGCCAGCGTTATAAAATGAGACTCGGTATCCCCAAAAGTAAACAGAACTGCAGAAAGGTCATAATTATTAAATAACATAATGCTGATTAGTTTCTCAGCCTATGATTACATGATTAATCCTATTCTGACATAATTACTCCCCCATGATAATAACTTTCAATGAGTTTAACAATGCCTCTATGGGATTTCAAAGACATGCTAAGTTTCATGCACTTTTACCATCTTAGCATCTTAATTCAGGCTAGAGGAAGTACAATGAGTTAAGAAAGGCAACTCAAGATCTTGTCTCTCCAGAGTGTGCTCTCCCTTCTCATAGTCCTATTATAGTAATGATAATATACACAATAGATACAAGGTGCCTACAGTTGGTAAATAGGAAGCAGAGAGAATACAGCATAGCTGAGAAGTGGAAACTTTAGAACAAACTCCTTGCACACTGTAACATGAGTAGTAATAGTCAGCAAAGAAGACACAGCAGATGGTTCAAAACCTGACAGGCTTGTTCCAAATTCTCGTTGTGCTTCAGGAAAGCATACACATCTAGGTCACATTTTTTTGTTTTGTTGTTTTCGTTGGTTCGTTGGTTTTGTCTATTTGTGTCTACTTTTCTTTATATTTTAGCCCATGTAACTATACTCTAGTGCTTCTAAGACCAAGTAATGTATATAGAAATAAAGTGATAAGGAAATTACTATTAACAATGTTATCATTTTACTTACAGGAGAGTGCAATTATGAAATTTAGCTACCCATATAGAAAATAAACAAAAGTAGATTTCTCTGTCAAATATGTCTGATTATACACGCACTCCTGTCCATAGTTGCTGTCCTCTCTTCATGTAAGTGTAGAAGTGAGCCTTATAAGTAGATTCAAACTTTTGATGTACAGTGAGAGATATATTATTTTAGCACTCCACATTGTTAATGTTAGTAGTTTCAAAAAAGAATAAAATCCTAGCAATATAGAGGATATTAGTATTTAATCTAAATTTCCAATTTACAACCAAAGCGGACTATGGAGGTTTTCTTAAATCTCTGGGCAGTGTAAATTTTAAGGAAGTTCAGGAATGGAAATGTTATAAGGAGGAAAATTAACTTTATTTTAAAATGCATTTTTTTAAATTGTCATAAAACACATTTGATATATCCTTATTTTAGGCTTAATGCGGAAAATTCATGAGAATGTACGATAAACTAGCCTGCCTCCAGCTTAGGCTTAAATGCCATCTTATAGGAAAGACAAATGAAGCTCATTCTTATTAATGATTAAACCTCTGTTTCTCAAGGATTGAGCTCTGCTCCCCTGTAATCTTAACTACAAATGGTTCTAGGCTGTTTGTTTTAGGAAAAGGCAGCCGTGTTTTTATTTCAAAACCATTCTGCCACCCTACCTTTGTTTCAAACAGTTATCAGTACCTTGTTATGACCATCTTGCAATAATTTGTCTCGGGATTTCATTATAAGCAAATTTTTATGCTTTTGTTCCTCAAACACTGCTTATTCTGTTTGACAAATTTTCCATTTCCAAATTTTCCCTACCTGAGCTATAAACCTTATTGTTTTTCAAGTTCAAGCTGTTCAATGTTGACTTATTGAACTCTGCCTTAGAGGTAGGCAGCCCATGTACGTGAATGAAAAAGAAGCTTGCTTTAATTACTTTGGTCATGATGATTTGGTTTGGTGATCTTTCTCTTCCCATATTTGGGATTAACATGTATGTGGCTATTGTATAATGAAACAGTTGGTGAAGCTGAGCTTCTACATGGGTTTTTAAGTTCCTAAGCTTCAGTTTTGTCAAATGATCAGAAAATAAATGTATTCATAAAATCAAAAGACATGCTGAAAAGAAAAGTGAGATCCACGAAGTACAAAGGTTTTCATAAAGCTTCTACATCACACACTTAACTTGAAGCGTACAGGTTACTATAACTCTAAGATGCCCATTTAATTTCTTTGTACTCTAGAACCAGAGTTTATTTTGGTTTAGTTAAGGACATTTTTCAATACACAGATCACGTGATGAAATTGTTTAGACGTTGGTAAATGAAAGAAGCACTAGTAATCTAGAAAGAAAAACTCAGTGTAAAGTCTGCTTCTTTTCACTCTTGAAAATTATATCAACCAAATATTTGACACTTCTTTTTTCTACCTTGGTTTTCTTATTTCCAGAATACAGATGATCAGTAGCTTACCTCATTGGGTTGTTTTCAGGGTTAAATCAATTTATTCATGTAAATAACTTATAATAGTCCCTGTCATTTGTGTGAATATATAATTACAGACTTTGCAAGCTTATGATGGGGGTATGTTATGACGAAACCATCATAATTTAAAATTGCAAAAAATTAAAATAAGTTTAATAAGCTTAAGTACCATAACTTTGCAGCACAGTATAGTTTACTGTCTCCTTCTATATGTTAGTGCCACTCTCTGGCCTTGTGTGATATTGAGGTTCGGTCTTTTGCTGAATACTGGTTGCTATAAGCGACTCAGATAATGTATGTGACCTTGCTCCCAAAGTTATCCCTGATTGATGAATAAAGATTCCGATGGCCAATAGACAGAAGAGACATAGGCACAGTTTATGGTTTCTAGTCTTGGGGTCAGAGAAGACCATGAGAAAGAAGATGGTGGAGAGAGAAGACAACATGGAGTAAAAATCTTAAAATCATAGCCATGGGGGCTTGGCCTGTTGGAGTTAAGAGCAACATAGATTGAACATAATAAATAATAACTCAGGATTACCCAAAGGAAAGTAGATTCTAATAGCATAGAACATCTGCCCAGCTCTGGTGCTGATTAAGATTTATTATAAATATAAAGGTTTTGAGGCATTTTATCCAGGAACTGAATAATCAAAGGTGGGTTAGAAGCTCTAGTTCGAGATTAAATAGTTTCTACAACAGTGTGTACCACTTACCAGGAACCATGGAAATGATCACAGCATGTTTTTCTGTTGAAAACTGTTGGTATCATCATATAAAGGAATAAAAACAACATTAAACCCTTCTAAGCTGTATCTTGCTACCTTAGTATACTGTTGTTTCACAAATTACTTAAAATAAACAAGTAAAAAGTTCATATAATCCATACTCCTACACTTGCTTTAGAAGGTTCTCCGTCTTTGCTCATCTTGGTTCTTGGTTCTGTTACTTCTTTCCGTCTGCATTTTGACCTTGAAATAAAGCTCACTCCCAGTTTTATATTTGTTTCCAGTTTTGTTTTCTCCTGGTATTCACCTACACGGGGGCATCAGACTTCATAGGACCAATTGATGCTGGACAAAGCCATTCTCTGCTCCATATGTGGCTGAAGCCATCAGTCACTCCATGTGTACTCTTTTGTTGGTTAACTTCCATTTTTGAAATTTTAACATGCTTCTTTGTGTCCTATTTTTCATTCTATTCCTCCGATAGATATCACCACCAAAAGCAACTAGGGGAGGAAAGGATTTATTATATCTTACATGCTGCCTGGAGCAAGAACTGAATCAGAGACCACTGAGAAATCTTGTTATTTTCAGGATCCCCTTGGTTGCTCAGCTAATATTTTTATATATTCCAGGTCCAGTTGCCTCTAATGAGGCATAGTGGGCTGGGGCATCTTACATCAATAAGCAACTAAGAAAATGTTGGTCAGTTGTGCCCACATGACAATCTGATGGAAGTAATTCCTCAGTTAAGATCCCTTCTCCTAATATCTCAAGTTTTTGTATTAAGTTGACAATGACAAACAAGCACACTGTCCATCTGGTATCCCCACCACATTCATGCAGAACAACAGTAAACAACTTTCGTTAATCTGTTTTTATGGAAGGACTATAAAGAACATGTAAAATAAAAGTTTGGATTAAAGATTCTGTATTAAAGTATTTCTTCAACAACGGCAGATAGTGACATAGAAAAGAATCCTCTTCTTAGATCTACATCTGAAAACATTTACAGTTATAAAGATTGCCTTTCGCTTGTAGAATACACCTCACAAACACCTTAAACTTGTAAAGTTGGAAAGATTATACTTGTTGGAGGATATACATGAAGGAGTTACTATTCTTGGTTTTAATGGTTAATATTAAATTTTAGTAAACAAAGGATTGGGGGAGATAGTTCAGTTGGTGAAGTACTTGAAAACATGAGAACCTGGATTGAACATCCAGAGTGAACCTACATTAAAAAAACTAAAATCTAACTGGGACTGGCAGTATACACTTGTCACCCATGTGTTGGGAAGGTGGAGGCAGATCGGTCTCTTTGGTGGATTGATTGCCCAGCCAGTCTAGGTGGTAAGTTTCTGGATATTGAAAACCCCTGTCTCCACTCAGCTATCATGTTGGTAGTCAATCTTCTGATTGAGTTTCTTAATGAAGAAGTCAAATTGTTGACCTGTCTGCATATCATTACTTGTCATATTCTAGAAGGTTTAGATCTTACATTGGTTTCCCTTATAACATACAGTTAAGAGAGGAGAAAATTTAATTTCTATATATTATGACCAAATATGTGAGAAAGAAGTCAAAATTGTTCCTAACTTGGAAGAAAAGTTTTTATAAAAATGTAATATTTCAAACCTAATTATATACAAACTATATTTAAGTTTCCAGCTTGCCTTGCTACTTCAACTATTTATAAATGCAATTTTAACTGAATTTTGAAAATGCTGATTGAGTAGATGTCTAGACTGGATGGACTTACCAAACTGATCAACTGAAATCAAGTCATCTGATAGCTCACATGATCAGTCAAGCTCAGCATCTCCACAGACCTTCTGTGAGGTAGGCAGACTCCTGTTATCTTATGTTGCAAACATTTCTCTGGCAAACCATTTTTCTACAATCTGATTAACAGAAGCATTCATTCTTTTGAGTTTGAGTCAGTCATTAAACTTATCACAGAAAAATGTTGTTCATCTCCTTCATTGTAGATTTTATGAAAACTAGTTCTGGAATTCTTTTCTTTTTTTCATTCTTTCTTTTTCTTTTCTGTTCTTTCTTTTTTTTCTTTTCCTATTTTCTTTTTTTTTTGAGTCAAGGTTTCTCTGTGTAGCACTACCTAGCATTTCTGGCTTAGTTCTGAAAATATTTATTTTTATTGAATATTTTTTACTGACATTTCAAATGTTATCCCCTTTCCCAGTTTCCCATCCATAAAACCCTTGTTCCATCCACCCTCCCCCTTCTTCTATGAGGGTGTTCCCCCTACCCAATCATCCACCCTTTCAGCCTCCCCATCCTGACATTCCCCTATACTGGGGGGGTCCAGCCTTGGCAGGACTAAGTACTTTTCCTACCATTGGTGCCCAACAAGACCATCCTCTGCTACATATGCAGCTGAAGCCATGGGTCTCTCTATGTGTACACTTTGGGTAGTTGTTTAGTCCCTGGGAGCTCTGGTTGGTTGGTATTGTTGATCTCATGGGTTTGAAAGCCCTTCAGCTCCTGCAATCCTTTCTTTAACTCCTTGAAAGGAGACACCATTCTCAATTTAATGGTTTGCTGCTAGCATTCATCTATATTTGACATGCTCTGGCAGAGCCTCTCAGGAGACAGCTATACCAGCCTCCCATCAGAATATACTTCTTGGCATCAGCAATATTGTCTGGGTTTGGTGCCTGTATATATATATAGGCTGAATCCCCCCATGGGGCAGGCTCTGACTGGCCGTTCTTTCAGTCTCCACTCCAAACTTTGTCTCCTTATCTCTTCCTAAGAATGTTTTTGTTTCATGTTTAAAGAAGGACTGAACCATCTGCACTTTGGTCATCCCTCTTCTTAAGCTTCATGTGGTCTGTGGATTGTATCTTGGGTAATTTGAGCTTTTGGGCTAATATCCACTTATCTGTAAGTGCATACAATGTGTGGCTTTTGTGATTGGGTTACCTCACTCAATATGATATTTTCTCGTGCCTCTGAATTTCATGAAGTCATTGTTTTTGATAGCTGAGTAATATTTCATTGTGTAGATGTACCACATTTTCTGTATCCATTCCTCTGTTGAAGGGCATCTGGGTTCTTTCCAGCTTCTGGCTATTATAAATAAGGCTGCTATGAACATAGTGGAGCACATATCCTTGCTTTATGTTAGAGCATTATTTGCGTATATGTCCAGGAGAGGTATAGCTAGGTCCTCAGAGGTACTATATACAATATTGTGAGGAATCTCCAGACAGATTTCCATATTGCTTGTACCAGCTTACAATCCCACCAATAATGGAGGAGTGTTCCTTTTTCTCCACATTCTTGTCAGCATCTCTTGTGACCTGAGTTTTTATCTTAGCCATTCTGACTGGTGTGAGGTGGTATCTCAAGGTTGTTTTGATTTGCATTTCCCTGATAACTAAGAATGTTGAACATTTCTTTAGGCGCTTCTCAGCCATTAGATATTCCTGAGGTAAGAATTCTTTGTTTAGTTCTGTACCTCATTTGTAATAGTGTTATTAGGTTCACTGGAGTCTAACTTCTTGAGTTCTTTCTATATATTAGATATTAGCCCTGTACTAGATGTAGGATTGGTAAAGATCTTTTCCTAATCTGGTGGTTGCCCTTTTGTCCTAATGACAGTGTGTCCTTTGCCTTACAGAAGCTTTGTAGTTTTATGAGGTCCCATTTGTCTATTGTTGATCTTAGAGAATAAGAAATTGGTGTTTTGTTCAGGAAATTTTCCCCAGTGCCTATGTGTACGAGGTTCTCTCTTCCCCACTTTTTTTCTATTAGTTTCAGTGTATGTGGTTTTATGTGGAGGTCCTTGATTCATTTGTACTTAAGCTTTGTACAGGGTGATAAGAATGGGTTGATTTACATTCTTCTACATGCTGACCTCCAACTGACCCAGCTCCACTTGTTAAAAATGATGTCTTTTTTCCCCACTGGACAGTTTTAGCTCTTTTGTCAAAGATCAAGTGACCATAGGTGTGTGGGTTCATTTCTGGGTCTTCAGTTCTATTCCACTGATCGACCTGCCTCTGTCTGTATCAATACCTTACAGGGTTTTTTGTTTTGTTTTGTTTTTTTCTTGTTGTTGTTGGTTTTTTTAATCACTATTGCTCTCTAATACTGCTTAAGGACAGGGATGGTGCTTCTTCCAAAAGTTCTTTTATTGTTGAGGATAGTTTTCTCTATTTTGGGTTTTTTTGCATTCCAAATGAATTTGCAAATTGTTCTTTCTAACTCTATGAAGAGTTGAGTTGGAATTTTGATGGGGATTGTACTGAATCTGGAGATTGCTTTTGGCAAAATGGCCATTTTTGCTATATTAATCCTTTCATTCCATGAGTTTCAAAGATCTTTCCATCATCTGAGATCTTCAATTTTTTCTTCAGAGACTGGAAGTTCTCATCATACAGATATTTCACTTGCTTGGTTAAATTCACACCAAAGTATTTAATATTATTTTAGACTATTGTGAAGGGTGTTATTTTCCTATTTTCTTTCTCAGCCTATTCATCCTTTGAGTAGAGGAAGGCTACTGATTTGTTTGAGTTAATTTTATACACAGCCACTTTGCTGAAGTTGTTTATCAGGCTTAGTTAGTTCCCTGGTGGAACTTTTGGGGTCACTTAATTAAACTATCATATCATCTGCAAATAGTAGTATTTTGACTTCTTCCTTTCCTCTTTGTATCTCTTTGACCTCCTTTTGTTGTCTGATTGCTCTGGTTAGGACTTTGAGTACTGTATTGAATAAGTAGGGAGAGAGTGGGAAGCTTTGTCTATTCCCTAATTTTAGTGGGATTGCTTCAAGTTTCTATTTAGTTTGATGTGGGCTACTGGTTTGCTATACATTGTTTTTCACTATGTTTAGGTATTGGCCTTAAATTCCTGTACTTTCCAAGATTTTCATCATGAAGGGGTATTGAATTTTGTCAAATTCATTCTCAGCATCTAATGATCATGTGGCTTTGTTCTTTGAGTTTGTTTATGTAATGGATTATGTTGATGGATTTCCATATATTGAACCATCCCTGCATCCCTCGGATGAAGCCTACTTGACCATGACAGATGACTGTTTGGATATGTTATTGGATTCAGTTTGCAAGAATTTTATTGAGTATTTTTGTGTCGATATTCATAAGGGAAAGTGGTCTGAAGTTCTATTGCTTTGTTGAGCCTTTTTGTGGTTTAGGTATAATCACAATTGTGGCTTCGTAGAAGAAATAGAATAGTGCTCCTTCTGTTTCTATTTTGTGGAATAGTATGGACATTATTGAAGGACATCTATGAAGGTCTGATAGAATTTTACCTTAAACCCATCTGGTCCTGTACTTCTAATAGCTGCTTCTATTTTTTTTTTTTTTAGGAGTTTTAGGACTCTTTAGATGGTTTGACTAATCCTGATTTAATGTTGGTAGCTGGTGTCTGTCTAGAAAAATTGTCCATGTCATCCAGATTTTCCAGTTTTGTTGCATGTAGTCTGACGGTTTTGTGAATTTCCTCATAATCTGTCGTTATGTCTTCCCATTCACTTCTGATTTTGTTAATTTGGATACACTCTCTGAGGTCTCTGGTTAGTCTGCCTAAGGTTTTTCTATCTTGCTGATTTTCTCAAAGAACCAGCTCCCAGTTTTGTTGATTCTTTATTTATTTCTTTTTGTTTCTACTTGGTTGATTTCAGCCCTGAGTTTGACTATTTCCTGCCATCTACTCCTCTTGGGTGTGCTTGCTTCTTTTTATTCTAGAACTTTTAGGTGTGCTATCAAGCTGCTAATGTATGATTTCTACAGTTGCTTTTTGGAGGTACTCAGAGCTATGACTTTATCTCTTAGCACTGCTATCATTGTGTCCCATAAGTTTGGGTATGTTTTTCTTTCATTTTCTTTAAATTCTAAAAAGTCTTTAATTTCTTTCTTTATTTCTTCCTTGACCAAGTTATCATTGAGTAGAGCGTTGTTCAACTTTCATGTGTATGAGGGCTTTTTGTCACTTTGTTGTTATTTAAGACCAGCCTTCATCCGTGCTGATCTCATAGGTTGCACGGTATCATTTCAATTTCCTTGTATCTGTTGAACCCTGTTTTGTGACAGATGATATGGTCAGTTTTAGAGTAGGTACCATGAGGTGAGGTGCTCAGAAGAAGGTATATTTTTTTTTGTTTTAGCATGAAATGGTCTATAAATATCTGTTCAATCCATTTGTTTCATAACTTCTGTTAATTTCTCTATGTCTCTGTTTAGTTTCTGTTTCTATGATCTGTCCATTGATGAGAAAGAGGTGTTGAAATATCCCACTATTATTGTGTGAAGTGCAATATGTGCTTTGAGCTTCCAAAGGGTTTCTTTTATGAAATGTAGGAGCCCTTGTATTTGGAGCATAAGTATTGAGGAATTAGAGTACATCTTGTTGGAGTTTTCCTTTGATGAATATGAAGTATCCTTCCTTATCTTTTTTGATAACTTTTGGTTGAAAGTTGATTTTATTTGATATAAAAAATGGCTACTCCATCTTCTTCCCCCACCCCCATCCTCTTTCTTGGAAGATTGTTTTCTAGCCTTTTACTCTGAGGTAGTGTCTGTCTTTGTCACTAAGGTGTGTTTCCTGTATCCAGCAAAACTCTGGGTTCTCTTTACCTATCCAGTCTGTTAGTCTATGTCTTTTTATTGGGGAATTTATTCAACTGATGCTAAGAGATATTAAGGAATAGTGATTGTTGTTTTCTATTATTTTTGTTGTTAGAGGTGGAATTATGTTTGTGTCTCTCTCTTTTGGTTTCTTTGCAAGGAGATAACTTTCTTGCCTTTCTTTAGGGTGTAGTTTCCCTCCTTTTGTTGGAGTTTTCTATCTATTTTCCTCTCAACATCTGGATTTGTGGAAAGCAATTGTGTAAATTTGGTTTTTAATGGAATATCTTGGTTTCTCTGTTTTTGTTAATTGAGAGGTGGTCTTGCTGTCTCTGACAGTGGCTTGGCCCTCCTATAAGCTTGTATGTCAACACTCCTGTAGACCTGCTTTCTTTCAGCCGGATCTGGGACCAGAGATCTGCTTTTGGGTTTGTGTGTCCTGAAGCCTCCAGGCATATCACTTGGAGCAGAAGAGTTGGTCTTACCTCTACTCTCAAGTTCACCAGTGCTCCTGTGACTGCCTTTCAGCTCTGGCTCAGGTAGAAAGTGGAAGGGTCTTGCCACTGACTGCTCCTAGGTTCCTGTGTCCAGAGAGGCAGGTTCCTCTTGGGTCAGGAATGTGAGTAGAAGTAGTATTCTCCCCTGAACTCTCAGGATTGTCCACACTTCTGAGAATCCAGCTCTCTCCCCCATGGGATTTACGTACAATGCACTTTATGTATTTACATTTCAAATGTTGAGAATAGTTTTCACTATCCTGGGTTTTTTGCTATTCCAAATGAATTTGCAAATTGCTCTTTCTAACTCTGTGAAGCATTGAATTGGAATTTTGGTGAGGATTGTATTGCATCTCTAGTCCATCCATAGTTTATAGTAGAAATATTTGTAACAAGCTTCTTCATGTTATATACCTATTTTTCAAAAAAGCCCTGTCTCTTTTTCTTTCACTTAAAGGTGTTCTGGATAATTAAGAGAGAATCACCATTTAGAATATATTCAGATGAAAGATTTATAGACCTGCTAGATTATAGCAAATTCAGGGGAAGCATAGAATCACATTATAATTTCTCTTTTCTTCCTCCACAGTTTGAACAAATTCATAATGTTGAGTCTTGTCATTTTTATATTCCTGACTAGAAGGTGGAAATCTGGTTTGATGCTGTAATTCACCATTCAAGGTGAGATAATATTCCTGCCTGGGCTAAGAAGAAAAAATCTAAGAATACCAGGTTATCTAGAAGTTTCATTTATTTTCTTTTAATTCCAATCAATTCTACTACCCAATTCACAAGCCTATTAAATGTTATATTTGCATAACAAATACTACTATTCCATCTGGAAGCACATCTTATACTCTTATATTTTCTTCCTATTGCTCTCAGGATATCCATCTTATATTACGTCGTTCTAATAACTGTATTTCTAATTATACAATCATTGTTACTGAATATCTCCCTACTCCTTCATGCTGCAAGCAATATTTTCAGGAGACAATCCATGCCCCTTGGTATTTTTCTCGTTTTACTAAGTTGTGTAAATGTATTATGTCTCTTTGACAGAATCTTCTCATTCATGTCCAAGAGAATGATGGATGTAGACCAACCACAGAGTCAGTAG
This sequence comes from Rattus rattus, assembly GCF_011064425.1. Taxonomy (NCBI): domain Eukaryota; kingdom Metazoa; phylum Chordata; class Mammalia; order Rodentia; family Muridae; genus Rattus; species Rattus rattus. Next base: position 207,152,317 of record NC_046155.1, read on the forward strand.
TTGCTTTTCTTGTGTTCACAAGTGAGAAGTGGAAATCTGCTGTGATGAACTGCTTAAAGTTGTCTCTTGTGACAGTGCAGATGAGAAATACTGTTTCTTTCCTCTTCCTCATTTTCCTCTCATTTGGGTTTTTGTAATCTCTTCTCTGAATAGAGTTTCTCATTGTCGAACAGTGAATTTTTCTCCATGCAGTCTGACTTAATTTTATACAGCCAACAGTTAAGTTCTAATTTAACACTTCAGTGATGTTCAAACTTCTCCAACTTTCACTTGAAATTAATAAGTATTAATAGCTGTATTCTGTGACTACGGTGCACTAGCTCTGTGACTACAGTGCACTTTCTTTATGACTTGCTGGCTGCTTGCTTGGGTCATTTTGTAGCAATTAGGATCTAGAGTACAATATATGCCTTACAACATGGGTATATCTATGTATTAAAGATTGAGATCCACCAAAAATAATGGATGTGAATACTTCTATCTTCATGAGTTAGAAGATCTGACTACTTTAAAATGGTAAGTAATTACAAATATTTTAAATGAACCAAATAACACTATTTCATCTTGTTCTTTCTTTTTATATTTACATTTCAAATGTTATTCCCTTTCCCTATTTACAGTCAATAAGCCCCCTATCCCATTCCCCTCCTCCTTCTTAACACAGGTTTTCAACCTTCATAAAGATGCTACCCTTTAATAAGTTCCCCATGTTCAGCTGACTCTCCAATCATAAAATGACTTTGATGCTACTTTATGACTATAATTTTGATAATGTTATGGATCACGATCTAAATATCTGCTGTGCAGGATATCTGACATGCAGCCTCCAAATGGGGTCATGACCCATAGGTTGAGAATCTTTGGCTTAAGATGAGTCATTAACATATAAAAGTGTCAGTGTAAGATATAAAACTTAAGTGGAGAATTAAATTACTTAATTTGCTAATTTTGATTACTTATGCACATATATAAAAGTATATAATATATGCATAGTCCATCTCAGTTGTTTGTCAATTATAACAAAATATGAGTATGTCATTTCATAAAACTACACAAATATTTCCATTTTCTCCTTAGAGAAGCCAGCAGATGTAGCAACAATTAATGTGAATACAACAAGCATATTTTGAAGAAAATGTAGTTTCCATTAACATATTTTAGATTGTAATAGCTTTATAGGTATATTTCAATTAGATGCTGCAAGTCATATGGCTTTGCCGAGAATAGAGGTAACAAGTAGGCCTGGATGAGAATCACTAGGCTCTAACCAGTCTGTGTTACAGACTTTTATATGACGTTTATAAAAATATCATATTTTCTTTTCCTTGTAACAAGACATGTAGCATTATATTTTTACAGTGATAGTTAAAATTATTTAAAAGAGGGGTTGGGGATTTAGCTCAGTGGTAGAGCGCTTGCCTAGGAAGCACAAGGCCCTGGGTTCGGTCCCCAGCTCTGAAAAAAAGAACCAAAAAAAAATATTTAAAAGAGCAAAAATGCTGTCAAGCATGGCTTCAGATGATGTCTTCTTGCTCACACTGAGAGAGTCCTATCCCAGACTCCCAGATCTGATGTTGGGACTGTCAGGCTGCAAAACTTCATGTGGTTCCAGTGTTGAGTATGCTGGGATAAAGTAGACTCTTTCCTCTTTCTGAACAGCCAGATTAGTTGAAGGAACCACATGAGATGAACTTGGAGATGGTATGGAAATAAGATGCCATCAGGTATTGCAAAAATATTATAGTAGTGACAAATAATTGTAGACATGCCAGTTTACCTTCTAACAGCTTGCAATCCTAAAATCTCAAAGTGAAATGATGCCTATGTATAGATTTTTGGAGAGGTATTTCTGAGGACGTTCAGTGAGTACAAAAATCTTTGTCTAGCAGAGAACAATTTATAGCATAGCCTTTCGTTCTGAACGTAGCTGGTGCATATTGCCCCTGGAGCTTTCATAGGGGAGGGAAGTGACATAATTTACACTTTAGAAAGAACATATACAGTCAGCTATGTTAAAAATGAGGCTCACCTCAAGGATTCTACTGAAATCCAAGGACAAAGAATGAAGACTTTGACCAGAGGTCCATCAACACTTATGATAAGACGTTGTAACTTTGGGATATATTTAGATTAATGGTTTATAGGCCTAGCAGATTGTAGAAAATACAGAAAAAAGCCGACCTATTCCACCCCATGCTTTTCTTACTTTTCTTTACAGGACTATTACTTTGTGCTAAAACAAAATGAAACAAAATTAAACAAAAAGCAAACAAGCAAAAACCCAACATGCCCAATACATATGCTCCTTACCTCCAGACTTGAAGACTTGTCAAAGGAAACTCCATGCTTCTTCCTCTTAACTTTCTGTTTTCTAACTTTGCTTTTGACATCACAGTAAAACAATAAAATGAATACTGAGAAAGACTCACACAAAAAGTGCAATTTCTATACTATCGCAAAGTGCTTTCTCTGAGTCCATTTTGCTTCTCCTTTTCCCCAGTGAATAAATAATGATGCTGAGTCACAGAGTGGTGCATGCATCCTGTCTATATTGATGCTTTTATTATCCATAATCCAAATAAGATGCCACATACCTTCTGTAAAAGACTGTTAATCACTGGCTCTAGGCTCCAAAACTCACAAGAGAAATAATAACAACAATTATTTATAAATACTTGTGTCATGCCAGGCATGGTTCTTTATAGAAGTAATATATGTTAAGAAATTTCAAACAACATTTTCTAATGATGTGCCTTAGAACTGAAAGACTGAAGCACCAAGATGGGGAAGTTTGCTCAAGGTAAAAGAGTCAATAGAAAGATTCCAGTCAACTCTAGAGGGTGAGCTCCTCTCTGCTGTTCATGAGCTAGTTCTTCTCAGCTCAAGGATACGGTAGAAACAGTGAGACTATGTCTGTTTCTACCACCCTGTGCACTATGAAGAGAGAGATAAACAGCTTCATAATAGAGCAGCAAGAGTCAATGACCCAGATGTTTGTTAAAACTAACAGGAAACAGAAAGAGACCACCACAATGCTGACATTCTTCACCTTCAAAAATAAAGTAGTTCTTCATTGTCCCTTGCAATTGTGCAATGACACAGTTCCTCCATACAAATTCCACAAGCAAACTATAAACTCTGTATATGGAAGAAAACACTGCTTGGTGCTCATTTTGCCTTATACATGTGTGTTATGATTTAAAAAAAAAATTGACTGTGCCACCATGAACCACTCCACACTTCTCTCCTGAGCTCTCTCTGACCCTGGCAGTTGCTCTCTCGCTAGTTCTGGCTCTGTCTGACCATGGGAACTAGCACTAATTTATCTCAGTGGCTCCATGCTGGCCCCCAAGGTACTCTCTGACCTGAGTGGTCTGCTGTTCCAGCATGACTCCTTGTCAAGCTGCTTTCTAGTGTTAGTTCCGGCCCAAATGGAACTAATCCTACCCTAGTGCTGGCACCCCATGGGGCCAAATGGCACTACAGGATATCTTTATCTCAGCACCTCCACAGTTCCCCCAATTACTCTCCGACCGAGGTCCATGAGCCACTCCAGTGTTGCATCTTGCCACGCTGGTCTCTAGTGTTAGTTCTAGCACCTACTGAGCCAAATGGAACTAACCATAATTTGTCTCTGGTTAGTATCTCTTCCGGCAGCTCTCTGCTAGCCATGAACTCTCTGGTTCCAGCTACCCAGTCAAATCAGGGCTCTAGAAGTCGAGCATGGGCTGGCCTCTCATGGCTCCCTGCCACGGACTCTGTACACACTTCCAACAACCCAATGAAATCATGACTCAATAAACTGTAATTTTCCAATCAGATTTATATGTTAATTCTCAATCCATAATACATCCTTACAATGAACTCACAACCAATTGATAAAGATATAAACGGCCCACCCAGATAAGATAAATTTGCCTACAGAAAACCTTGACAATTCAAGACCACCCGGATCATGGTCATCCTTCTCCATCTCCATCTTGATTCTCCTTCCTTCTTCTCCCCCGCCCTACAAAAGCTTTGTCTCCAGCTTATTTTTTTTACTGTACAATCATGGCCTTGTGTTACCCCTCACCTGAATATGGACATCAACCTACATGTGTGAAGCTCCATAAATTTAGAGTCATTTTTCTTGTGTTCTGAGTATGAACGTCAAATGTTAACTTACCAATGACCACACAGACAGTGACCTACAGCATTAAAATGATCGTTCCTGTATAGTCCCAAAGTTTCCTGCACTTCCCCAAAATACTCTCTGTTGCTAGTAAGCTAGAAAGGCCAATAGCAGTAAAGCACAGGTGAGGAAATCATACTTGGGTGACCTAGTGTATTGGCAATTCTAAGCCAATAGAATTTTGATAACAAAACAACTACAAAATGAGGTTATTTCATTGTCTTTTCATATTGCTTTAAAATTGTGTAATAAGAAATTTGGAGTTTCTTTCAAATAAAAAACATAGTAGCAAAAACAGAAATAAAATAGGAACCCTTATTTCAAAGAGGAAAAAGCCATGGAAGTAATACATTGTCCACCCTTCTTTGTGGTTTCTAAATCAAGACTTCTGTTTTCTATTTTTACTTTTTATCTCATATAATGTGAAAATTCTCACATAGATTATTGATTTACTTACATATATCATCCCATCCTTTTGCTTTATTTAACAATTTTAGGTAGATTTCTTTTACGTGTACATTTGTGTATATTTATTTCCATGGCTAAAATGCCATTCTCCTACATTGTAAACTTATAAAGCTAGTTTGTTTTTATCCTTCTGGGAAATCCATTTTGTTGTTTTTGACTGAAATATGTCATAACGTCAAGGCCTTGGGGGGGGTGGTAAAACCTCCTGTGGAAACGTCAATTTTAATTCAGCATGTCTGCAATGAAAGCCAGTATTTGCATTCCTTTTTTTAATTGGATATTTTATGTATTTACATTTCAAATGTTATTCCCTTTACCCCCTCTCCCATACTCCCTTCCCCCTCCCCCTGCTTTTATGAAGATGCTCCTATTCCCACCCACTTACTCCCACCTCAACGTCCTGGCATTCCCCTACACTGGGGAAAAGACCCTTCACAGGAACAAGGGCTTCTCCTCCTATTGATACCAGACAATGCCATCCTCTGCTACATATGTGGCTGGGATATGTATGGGTCCCTCCATACGTATTCATTGGTTTTTGGTTTAGCCCTGGAAGCTCTGGAGGGTGAGTCTGGTTGGTTGATATTGTTGTTCTTGTTATGGGGTTGCAAACACCTTCAGCTCCTTTAATCCTTTCCCTAACTCCTCCATTGCGGTCCCTGTGCTCAGTCAGATGGTTAGCTGCAAGCATCCTCATCTGTATTAATAAGGCTCTGGTAGAGCCTCTCAGGAGACAGCCATATCAGATTTCTGTCAGCAAGCACTTTTTGGCATCAGCAATAATGACTGGGTTTGGTGACTGCATATGGGATGGATCCCTGAGTGAGGCAGTCCCTGCTCCACTCTTTGTTCCTGTATTTCCTGCTGTGAGTATTTTGTTCTCTATGCATCTTATTGAGATTATTGTGTCCCATCAAATTCTGGAAAAGTAGTCTCTTTAAATTTCCAGAAAGCAATTTCAGTTATCTAATATACTGCTTTAAAATTTATTTATGTTGATATAATAGAATATGAAAATACAAATTGTGCACATTAATGGGAAACTAACTTCTTGAGTTCTCTGTATATTTTGGATATAAGCCCTCTATCTGTCATAGGATTGGTAAAGATCTTTTCCCAATCTGTTGCATGTCATTTTGTCCTAACCACAGTGTCCTTTGCCTTACAGAAGATTTGCAGTTTTATGAGATCCCATTTGTCGATTCTTGATCTTAGAGCATAAGCCATTGGTGTTTTGTTCAGGAAGGTTTCTCCAGTGCCCATGTGTTCGAGAAACTTCCCAATTTTTCTTCTATTAATTTGAGTGTATCTGGTTTGATGTGGATGTCCTTGATCCACTTGGACTTAAGCTTTGTACAGGGAGATAAGCATGGATCGATCTGCATCCTTCTACATGTTGACCTCCAGTTGAACCAGCACCATTTGCTGAAAATGCTATCTTTTTTCCATTTGATGGTTTTGGCTCCTTTGTCAAAAATCAAGTGACCATAGGAGTGTGGGTTCATTTCCTGGTCTTCAATTCTATTCCATTGGTCTATCTGTCTGTCTCTCTACCAATACCATGCAGTTTTATCACTATTGCTCTGTAATACTGCTTGAGGCAGGGATAGTGATTCCCCCTGAAGTCCTTTTATTGTTGAGGATAGCTTTAGCTATCCTGGGTTTTTTGTTATTCCAGATGAATTTGCAAATTGTTCTGTCTAACTCTTTGAAGAATTGGATTGGTATTTTGATGGGGATTGCATTGAATCTGTAGATCGCTTTTGGTAAAATGGCCATTTTTACTATATTAATCCTGCCAACCCATGAGCATAGGAGATCTTTCCATCTTCTGAGGTCTTCTTCAATTTCTTTCTTCAGAGTCTTGAAATTCTTATTGTACAAGTCTTTTACTTGCTTGGTTAAAGTCACACCGAGGTACTTTATATTATTTGGGTCTATTATGAAGGCTGTCGTTTCCCTAATTTCTTTCTCGGCTTGTTTCTCTTTTGTGTAGAGGAAGGCTACTGATTTATTTGAGTTAATTTTATACCCAACCACTTTGCCGAAGTTGTTTATCAGCTTTAATAGTTCTCTGGTGGAACTTTTGGGATCACTTAAATATACTATCATATCATCCGCAAATAGTGATATTTTGACTTCTTCTTTTCCACTCTGTATCCCCTTGATCTCCTTTTGTTGTCTGATTGCTCTGGCTAGAACAATCTTCTCTCTCTTTTTTTCTTTTTTTTTTTTTTTCGGAGCTGGGGACCAAACCCAGGGCCTTGCGCTTTCTAGGCAAGTGCTCTACCACTGAGCTAAATACCCAACCCCTTGAGCTAAATCTCCAACCCCTTGGCTAGAACTTCAAGAATTATATTGATTAAGTAGGGCGAGAGTGGACAGCCTTGTCTAGTCCCTGATTTTAGTGGGATTGCTTCAAGTTTCTCTCCATTTAGTTTAATATTAGCTACTGATTTGCTGTATATGGCTTTTACTATGTTTAGGTGTAGGCCTTGAATTCCTGTTTTTACAGGACTTTCATCATGAAGGGGTGTGGAATTTTGTCAAATGCTTTCTGGGCATCTAATGAAATGATCATGTGGTTTTTATTTTTCAGTTTGTTTATGTAGTGGATCACGTTGATGGTTTTCCATATATTAAATGATCCCTGCATGCCTGGGATGAAGCCTACTTGATCATGGTGGATGATTGTTTTGATGTGCTCTTGGATTCAGTTTGCCAGAATTTAATTGAGTATTTTTGCGTCGATATTCATAAAGGAAATTGGTCTGAAGTTCTCTTTCTTTGTTGGGTCTTTGTGTGGTTTCGGTATAAGAGTAATTGTGGCTTCATAGAAGGAATTCGGTAGTGCTCCATCTCTTTCAATTTTGTGGAATAGTTTGGATAGTATTGGTATGAGGTCTTCTATGAAGGTCTGATAGAATTCTGCACTAAACCCGTCTGGACCTGGGCTCTTTTTGTTTGGGAGACCTTTAATGACTGCTTCTATTACATTAGGAGTTATGGAGTTGTTTAACTGGTTTATCTGTTCCTGATTTAACTTCGGTACCTGGTATCTGTTTAGGAAATTGTCCATTTCCTGAAGATTATCAAGTTTTGTTGAATATATGCTTGTGTAGTAGGATCTGATGATTTTTTGAATTTCCTCTGAATCTGTAGTTACGTCTCCCTTTTCATTCCTGATTTTGTTTATTTGGACACACTCTCTGTGTCCTCTCCTTAGTCTGGCTAAGAATTTATCTATCTTGTTGATTTCCTCAAAGAACCAACTTTTGGTTCTGTTGATTCTTTCTATGGTTCTTCTTGTTTCTGTTTGGTTTTTTCAGCTCTGAGTTTGATTATTTCCTGCCTTCTACTCCTCCTGGGTGTATTTGCTTCTTTTTGTTCTAGAGCTTTTAGGTGTGCTGTCAAGCTGCTGACATATGATCTCTCCTGTTTCTTTCTGCAGGCACTCAGAGCTATGAGTTTTCCTCTTAGCACAACTTTCACTGTGTCCCATAGGTTTGGGTATGTTGTACCTTCATTTTCATTAAATTCTAAGAAGTCTTTAATTTCTTTCTGTATTTCTTCATTGACAAGGTTATCATTGTGTAGAGTATTGTTTAACTTCCATGTATATGTGGGCCTTCTTCCCTTATTTTTATTGAAGACCAACTTTAGCCCTTGGTGGTCTGATAGGACCCATGGGATTATTTCTATATTTCTGTATCTTTTGAGGCCTGTTTTATGACCAATTATATGGTCAATTTAGGAGAAAGTACCATGAGGTGCTGAGAAAAATATATATTCTTTTCCCTTAGAGTAGAATATTCTATAAATATCTTTTAAGTCCATTTGGTTCATGACTTCTCTTAGTCTGTCTATGTTTCTGTTTTATTTCTGTTTGCATGATCTGTCCATTGATGAGAACGGGGTGTTGAAATCTCCTACTATTATTGTGTAAGGTGAAATGTGTGTTTTGAGCTTTAGTAAGGTTTCTTTTATGTATGTAGATGCCCTTGTATTTGGAGCATAGATATTTAGGATTGAGAGTTCATCTTGGTGGATTTTTCCTTTGATGAATATAAAGTGTCCTTCCTTATCTTTCTTGATGACTTTTAGTTGAAAATCGATTTTATTCGATATTAGAATGGCTACTCCAGCTTGCTTCTTCTGACCATTTGTTTGGAAATTTGTTTTCCAGCCTTTCACTCTGAGGTAGTGTCTGTCTTTGTCTGTGACATGTGTTTCCTGTAGGCAGCAGAATGCAGGGTCCTCATTGTGTATCCAGTTTGCTAATCTATGTATTTTTATTGGGGAGTTGAGACCATTGATATTGAGAGATATTAAGGAATAGTGCTTATTGCTTCCTGTTATATTCATATTTGGATGTGAAATTATGTTTGTGTGCTTTTCTTCTCTTTGTTTTATTGCCAAGATGATTACTTTCTTGCTTTTTCTAGGGTGTAGCTTGCCTCCTTATGTTGGACTTTACCATTTAGTGTCCTTTTTAGGGCCGGATTTGTAGAAAGATATTGTTTAAATTTGGTTTTGTCATGGAATACCTTGGTTTCTCCATCTATGTTGAGAGTTTTGCAGGATACAGTAACCTTGGATGGCATTTGAGTTCTCTTAGGGTCTGTAAGACATCTGTCCAGGATCTTCTGGCTTTCATAGTCTCTGGCGAGAAGTCTGGTGTGATTCTGATAGGTCTGCCTTTATATATTACTTGACCTTTTTCCCTTACTGCTTTTAATATTCTTTCTTTATTTTGTGCATTTGGTGTTTTGACTATTATGTGACAGGAGGAGTTTCTTTTCTCGTCCAATCTATTTGGAGTTCTGTAGGCTTCTTTTATGTTTATGGGCATCTCTTTCTTTATGTTAGGGAAGTTTTTTTCTATGATTTTGTTGAAGATACTTACTGGTCCTCTGAGCTGGAGTCTTCACTCTCTTCTATACCTATTATCCTTAGGTTTGATCTTCTCATTGAGTCCTGGAATTCCTGTATGTTTTGGACCAGTAGCTTTTTCTGTTTTACATTATCTTTGACAGTTGTGTCGATGATTTCTATGGAATCTTCTGCTCCTGAGATTCTCTCTTCTATCTCTTTTATTCTGTTGGTGATGCTTGTATCTATGACTCCTTGTCTCTTCCTTTGGTTTTCTATATGTAGGGTTGTTTCCTTGTGTTCTTTCTTCATTGATTCTATTTCCATTTTTAATTCCTTCAATTGTTTGATTGTGTTTTCCTGGAATTCTTTCAGGGGTTTTTGTGATTCCTCTCTATAGGCTTCTACTTGTTTATTTATGTTTTCCTGCGTTTCTCTAAGGAAGTTCTTCATGTCTTTCTTGAAGTCCTCCAGCATCATGATCAAATATGATTTTAAATCTAAATCTTGCTTTTCTGGTGTGTTTGGATATTCCATGTTTGCTTTGGTGGGAGAATTGGGCTCTGATGATGCTATGTAGTCTTGGTTTCTGTTGCTTGGGTTTCTGGGCTTCCCTCTCGCCATCAGATTATCTCTGGTGTTACTTTGTTCTGCTATTTCTGACAGTGGCTAGACTGTCCTATAGGCCTGTGTGTCAGGAGTGCTGTAGACCTGTTTTCCCGTTTTCTTTCAGCCAGTTATAGGAACAGAGTGTTCTGCTTTTAGTCGTGTAGTCTTTCCTGTCTACTGGTCTTCACCTGTTCCTATGGGCCTGTGTTCTGAGTTCACCAGGCAGGTCGCTTGAAGCAGAAAAGTTGGTCCCGCCGCTAAAGTTTGCTCGTGGGGTGTTGCTTTTTAGCTCTTTATGAGGACAGCAACCAGGAGGGTCTGTGTTGCCTTTTCCGGAGCCCCTGTGCACTGGGGTCCCAGATGGCGTTAGGTGTTCTCCTCTGGAGTCAGAAATGTGGGCAGAGTGCAGTCTCTTCTGGCTTCCCAAGCGTGTCTGCCTCTTTGAAGATTTAGCTCTCCCTCCCTCGGGATTTGGGTGCAGAGTACTATTGATCCGGTCCCTTCAGGTCCTGGCGGTGTCTCCAGGAGATTCTTATTATGGAAACTTCACATAGATTCTTTAAGTCTCATGGCTTCAGAAAAATGATCTGTTTCACAGTTAAGTTGTTTTTTATGAGACTTAGCATTCTGGTTTTGCTTGGTATATTAGGACAAAAAACAACTGTCTCTGAAATTTCCCATTGATTAATAGTCATTATCTATGGAATTACAAAGTTACTTATAAACTAGCATTTTCACACTTTCACAGACTATCCATGTTCACACATATACACACACAACTTTCATGAGTCCAATATAGACCTACAGAACAACAATCTTCCCTTTGAGCTCAGATAGGAGTTTGGGTATATAAATCTTAAACAATTCAGTTAGGTATTTTAGTGTAAATACTACAGAATTTATTATTCTGTACAAACACAAACACACTAATTACTCCAGCCAAAAGTCATGTATACATGAAGAACACCTACTTACTAGGTCCTACTCCTAAATGAATTGCTTTTGTAGTCACTGTTGATTACTGTCACAATTTAAAAATAATACATTTTAAAACAGAGCTGGGATTCCTCAATTTCATGGCATTTGTCAATTCTTTTTCAGAAAATATTCTCCTTAAACTACTAAAAGTGCAGAGTCATATAAAAATACTGAGAGATGCCCATGGCTCTCATAGAATCCCTAACCCTGTTGATTAAGAATGACCACAGATTTTTTTATAGTAAGTCATATACCTGGAGATCTGATTATTTGAGTAGCATACTTTATTTTGTTTTTTTTTTCTGCATTGTGTATTTATTTACATTTCAATTGTAATTCCCTTTCCTGGTTACCAGATCAACATCCCCCTAATCCCTTCCCCTCCCCTTCTCTATGGTTGTCCCCCTCCCCATCCTCCCCCCATTACCGCCCTCCCCCCAACAATCCCGTTCACTGCGGGTTCAGTCTTGGCAGGACCAAGGGCTTCCCCTTCCACTGGTACCCTTACTAGGCTATTCATTGCAATCTATGCAGTTGGAGCCCAGGGTCAGTCCATGTATAGTCTTTGGGTAGTGGCTTAGTCCCTGGAAGCTCTGGTTGGCTGGCATTGTTGTTCATATGGGGTCTCAAGCCCCTTCAAGCTCTTTCAATCCTTTCTCTGAATCCTTCAATGGGGGTCCTGTTCTCAGTGCCGTGGTTTGCTGCTGGCATTCGCCTATGTATTTGCGGTATTCTGGCTGTGTCTCTTAGAATTGATCTACATCCAGTTCGTGTCAGCCTGTACTTCTTTGCTTCATCCATTTTATCTACATTGGTGGCTGTATATGTATGAGCCCCAAGTGGGGCAGGTTCTGAATGGGCATTCCTTCAGTCTCTGTTCTAAACTTTGCCTCCCTATTCCCTCCCAAGGCTATTCTTTTTCCACTTTGAAAGAAGGAGTAAGTATCTGCATTTTGGTCATCCTTCTTGAGTTTCCCATGTTCTGTGCATTTAGGTTAATTTGAGCATTTGGGCTAATATCCACATATCAATGAGTGCATACCATGTGTGTTTTTCTGTGATTGGGTTATCTCACTCAGGATGATATTTTCCAGTTCCATTCATTTGCCTATGAATTTCATAAAGTCATTGTTTTTGAAAGCTTAATAGTATTCCACTGTGTAGATGGACCACATTTTTTGTATCCATTCCTCTGTTGAAGGGCATCTGTGTTCTTTCCAGCTTCTGGCTATTATAAATAAGGCTGCTATGAACATAGTGGAGCATGTGTCTTTGTTATATGTTGGGGGTATCTTTTGGGTGTATGCCCAAGAAAGGTATAGCTGGGTCCTCAGGTAGTTCAATGTCCAATTTTCTGAGGAACCTCCAGACTGATTTCCAGAATGATTGCATCAGTCTGCAATCCCACCAACAATGGAGGAGTGTTCCTCTTTCTCCACATCCTCACCAGAATTTACTGTCACCTGACTTTTTGATCTTAGCCATTCTCACTGGTGTGAGGTGAAATCTCAGGGTTGTTTTGATTTGCATTTCCCTTATGACTAAAGATGTTGAACATTTCTTTAAGTGTTTCTCAGCCACTCAACATTCCTCAGCTGTGAATTCCTTGTTTAGCTCTGAACCCCATTTTTAATAGGGTTATTTGTCTTCCTGTGGTCTAACTTCTTGAGTTCTTTGTATATTTTGGATATAAGCCCTCTATCTGTTGTAAGATTGGTAAAGATCTTTTCCCAATCTGTTGGTTGTCATTTTGTCCTAACCACAGTGTCCTTTGCCTTACAGAAGATTTGCAGTTTTATGAGATCCCACTTGTCGATTCTTGATCTTAGAGCATATGCCATTGGTGTTTTGTTCAGGAAATTTTCTCCAGTTCACCATGTGTTCGAGATTCTTCCCCACTTTTTCCTCTATTAGTTTGAGTGTATCTGGTTTGATGTGGAGGTCCTTGATCCACTTGGACTTATGCTTTGTACAGGGTGATAAGCATGGATCAATCTGCATTCTTCTACATGTTGACCTCCAGTTGAACCAACACCATTTGCTAAAAATGCTATCTTTTTTCCATTGGATGGTTTTGGCTCCTTTGTCAAAAATCAAGTGCCCATAGGTATGTGGGTTCATTTCTGGGTCTTCAATTCTATTCCATTGGTCTATCTGCCTGTCTCTGTACCAATACCATACAGTTTTTATCACTGTTGCTCTGTAATACTGCTTGAGTTCAGGGATAGTGATTCCACTGGAAGTCCTTTCATTGTTGAGGATAGTTTTAGTTATCCTGGGTTTTTTGTTTTTCCAGATGAATTTGCCAATTGTTCTGTCTAATTCTATGAAGAATTGGATTGGGATTTTGATGGGGATTGTACTTTTTTCTAATTATTTTCTTATCACTCTTGCAATCCTTCTTACCATATATTTGTCTTCTTACCTTTTCTTTCTCTTCCAATTTTTCTCGCATTACTTAGTACTTTGCAAGCAACCATAAAAATGATTTAATGAATGCATCTCAAATTTGTTTTGGTGGTGATAACCAATGTGATTTTGAGTAACAAATGATTTGTACCTATAAAACAGAAAAAAAATTAAAAGGATATTTGCTATGAGTTTTTCTACTTAGTGAAGGAAGTTAAAGGGAGGTAAATAGTTTCAATATAAAGGAATGCTCATTTCTGGGTGCATATTAAAATCATCTAAGTATCTTTTCAACCCCTAACAGAGAGAGACAAAATTTTTTGGGTTCAGACTCTGTCTTAGAGAACCTGACCTAAGGTTAAACTCAGCTAATTAACAGGTTGACACCTACCACCAGTTTCCAGGTTATTCCCCAACAAACTTGCACCTCCAGAGTACAAGGTTGCCCCTGACACTTCACTGACTATATGGGAATTAGCTCCTTGGTGCTCTTTTGGCATTCATGAAAGCCAAAAGGATTCTATTTTATTTCACTGAAAATGATACCAGAAATTGTATTGAGCATTGTATTTTCGTTAGGACCTAAATAATTAAATTGCACAAAAGTATTTGAATGCTCATAAATTCTACCCATTGGCAGCCTTTGCAAGGGAAAATACAAGGAAACATACACCTCTGAGGGGGAAAAGTAATGAAGAAGAAAGGGATCTTAAAAAGAATAAAAGGATTTACACGTGCACACATAGAAATGTAAGAGAAAGTGGTAACATTGTTCACAGAGAGAAAGGAATCAATGAAGATAAAAACTTCTTCTTCCAATGCCTGCTATAAAAAGAACAATGAGAATTCAAGTGGGATTGAGGGTAAAGCATTTTAGATGGATTATAAACAGGAAAGGTAAATGGGGCAGCTGCTTTTTCCCACTTCAGAAATAATAGAGAGATTACAGTCCATTCCTCTTATAGAAAGCCTGAGTATTGAAAAGGAGAGCTTTGTGAATGGCTATGCAAAAAATAAAAGTGAATATAGTAGGTAGATGTATGGATCCTTTTAAATAATAAATGCTAAAATTCTGAGTAGATAGGCGAAAATTAAACTAGTGTCAAGAACAAACTTAAGAGTGAGGAAAGTCACTACGATCAATTTTTGGTTGACAGTCCTCTGGTCAGCTCATAAACATTTCTATTTAGCTTGATCCAGAGCAGAGAAAAAAAAAGAAGGTTAATGGAAAGGTTTGCATTGCATTGCAGACTAACAAGGGATTAGAAGCCCATGCTTTCAGCATGCAGAAAGAACATTGCACAATCATTGTGGCTATCCTTTGATTCAAGAACTGGAATGGGCTAAGAATGTATGAATTCTTAAAAATAAAGTGACAAAAAGTTACAAAAATACTACTAAAGATCTAAATGAGGATCTCCTTTATCAATTAAAAGAAAATGTAAAGCCAGATAAAATTATTTATTCTATGTAATGGATGATAATCATTCTGAATGCATTCATGTGAAAATATGCTGAAAATAAATATTAACTTCTCAACATTGAAAACTGTCAATTTTTAAAAAGAAATAAGCTTGAGTTGATTCTCCAATGCCGTTACGGATTGCTCCAAATTCCCTATACTCTTTACTGCACTGAAACAATGGTAGGCAAACCTGGTGACTAGGCGGCTAGTTTTTGTGTCAATTTGACACAAGAGTCATCTGGGAAGAAGGAATCTTTAGGTGAGAAACAGTCCTTCACGGGATTGAGCTATGGGCAAATCTGTAGGGCGTTTTCTCAGTGAATGTGTTACTATGAGTGATGCCATCCATGGTAGGATAATCCTGAATGGTATAAGAAAGCAGTGTGAGCAAGTCATGAGGAGCAAGCCAATAAACAAACTCCCTAGATGGGTTCTGCTTTAGTTCCTGTCTCCAGGTTTTTTCTTTCCTACTTTTACATTCTTTGATGATGTTCTATGATGTAGAGCTGTTAAAAAATATCTCTGTTGTGGTTTGTTTGTAAGGATCCATGATTCTACAAAGGATGATATGCCAGACTCACATAGTATGTAAATGCAAAAAAAGTGTTTTATTTTGTAAAAGTCCAGCATGCTCGGGTCTCTCATTACCAAGATAGAGAGATACCCAAGTGCACTTCAGGCCTGATTTAAAGCATATTAGTCAATTCTGGGATAGATGACAGATAGATGATAGATGATGTTGGGTCTATCTCTATAGATATTCCATTAATGAGGTGTGGGGGATGGAAACTTGCTGGGGAAGTCTAAAAACCTGTTACTGAGAAGTAGCTGAACAAGTCTGGAAACTGCTGTTGACTCATTGTCCTTTCTTTAGGCCAGGTAGCTGCAACATTCCATTACTTGGACTTTAGCCTGGGGATTTTTCTATTAGTGACTGACTTACCTGGGCTTGCCTGAACTTGCCCGGTTTTTAGGACTAGTCTTCTTAACTACCAATTTGTAGTCTGTCATGGAATCAGCCCAGCCTTCTAAGATAGCCCCTATAATTTTGAGTGTTTGAATACTTGGTTATCAGTTAGTTAGGGAAACGTAGGAATGTGGCTTTATTGGGGAAGTATTTCACTTAGGGCAGGCTTTAAAATCTTAAAGCATTCTCAGTTGACTCAGCTTCTTATTTGTAGATGGAGATCTAAACTCTCAGCTGTTGCTTATTTGCTATACCAGCATGCCTGTTGCCATGCTTCTCACTGTGATGATGATGGAAGTTTCTCTTTCTGGAAATGTAAGACAAAATGCACCTTTCCTTTTATAAGGTGATCTGATCATAGTATTCCAACACAGCAATAGAAACCCTAAGACATGAATACAGTTTTGGACCTTAGGATATCTCTTCTTTGCTATTTCTGTTATCTTTCTCCAATATTCCTACTTGATATTCTTCACAGAGAGAATTTGGAACCATTGACAATATAAGGGAAACAATTGTACTTCAATTAAACTGTATAGATGGTACATATGTTACAGTCTTTGTGTTCTGATTTTTGTCAAAATTTTTCACCATGGTAAAAGTGAAATAAATAAAATAATTAAATAAATAAAAGTATAATATCTTCTAGAAAAACAGCACATCGGGTAATTGAAATTTCTTTTCATTATTTTCAAATGGAATCTTTTGCTTGCCTCATGCACAGCGTTTTCTTGTTTTTTTTTTTTTTTAACTCATGGCTTCTACTGTTTAGGTTTTAAAGATCCATTGCCAAATTTTCACCAAGTGATCATTTGAATCTACTAATTATCCAAACCCTATATTCACTCTCATTCTAGATTTATTTTGATGTTTCTCCCATTATATTCTATGGATAGTATCATTCACATCAATAAATCCTAACATAGTTAATGTGGCAAATCAGAATCTATTCAGTAGTCTTCTCTTCTGATCTTCAGATCCATATCTCTATTGAACTAGTATCTGTTTGTGTTAGTCAATATGCCTTTTAACCTGTATAATTTTTCCAATCATAGTGAAAGACTTCCGGATCGGTGAGACCCTCACTCAAGTCTCGGGATGACGCGACCTCCCAAGAACTCACAAGAGACCATCCTTGCTGCAATCACACCAGGTTATTGATAGGAATCAGTCACTGGCGTCAAGACTCCCACACAGGGGTAGAGGAGTTCAACCCCTCCTAGCTGGGAGAAGGGGTATTTAAAGGAAGAAGCCACAACCGAAGGGGGTAGCGATGGCGTAGTTGGAAAATATCGAGAATACCAGTGAAAAATCATAAGGAGAAGGTTCCTGTCTCTCAAGATTGCTTTTTTTTTTTCCCCCCGGACCTGAGGACCAAACCCAGGGCCTTGCACTTGCTAGGCAAGCGCTCTACCACTTAGCTAAATCCCCAACCCCCTCAAGATTGCTTTTAAGATTGTAATCTAACTTTATGGTCACCTAGTTCCTGGTAGAAGCTTCCTGTTATCTTTACTAGGTTGGGATCACTTACTTAAGGACATATCTTATGCCCTTTCACCTAGTGCCATACAGAGAACAGCTCAAGAAATGTGACCTTTTACCTACTTACTGGCAGAGAGCAAGGTCTGGAATTTGAGGTATTTAGGGCTTATTATGGGTGAGATAACATTTTAGCATTTCTAAACTTCTGACTTCTTGGCTGCATTTTTCATTCTTTCATTCCCCACTTCTAGTGGCTAGTTCTAATCATAGAACTAAATTTTAGTATCTTTATAAGCCTTGTGTTGCAGGGCAACAGCAGATGTCTTTGTAGCTGCCCTTACAGCACCTAAACTCAGCCCTAAGATAATTGTCAGAGTAATTCTCAACTCTCTTTTGTGCCTTATTAAGTCTTTAGCATCAGGATTTCAATCTGGACACTATCTGAACCTACACACAAAGGTCATGATTATACACATTGTGATCCCTGAGGCACAGTCCCAAGAAGTGTTAGGAATACTAACATATGCAATGTTACATCATTTTCAATAGAAATCAAGCCTACTCCCACACCTATGATTGGGGGACCTATCTCAATGGAACCCAGGGGAAACATAAAATTCTTGTTTCTAAAGCACACTCTTCAAGTGAGCATTACAGTAACCCCACCAGTTATGTCTCTGATGTATCCACTTAGCTGAAGTGCAGATCTAGGGAGT
Source organism: Rattus rattus (assembly GCF_011064425.1). NCBI lineage: Eukaryota > Metazoa > Chordata > Mammalia > Rodentia > Muridae > Rattus > Rattus rattus. Next base: position 207,170,457 of record NC_046155.1, read on the forward strand.
TTTTGAAGATCTGAGTGTCCCTCTAGGTCCCAGCTCCCAGCCCCAACTGCTAGTACGTGACTGGTGAGGGTGAGACTTGATGGCTGTCAGGGTGGTCAGCAACACCAGGTACGGTCCTTTCCAGCAAGGCTCGAGTGTCTGGGCTCAGTGTCATCATATGTAGCCGAGTCTCCGACCTGGAACTGGTGAGATATCTCAGGGATCTCCAGGCATAGGCTGCTGCCAGTTGTGACCAGACTTCTTTTTGTATCACCTGTAGGTCTTTTAGCTTGGCATACAAATCATTATTACTATGACATGTTGGTTCAATAACATTATCTAATATAGTCAGAGGAGCTGAGGCAAGCTGAGGCTCCATATAAGATCTCAAAGGGAATAAGGCTGAATCTGGAAGGAGTATTTCTTCCTCTGTAGAGAGCAAGAGGGAAGGAGTGCCACCCAGTCTGCACCAGTCTCCATGGTCAATTTGGTAAGGGTCTCTTTTAGAGTTCTATTTATTTTACTCTACCTGTCCTAAACTTTGATGTCTGTAGATATAATGTAATTTCCAATCGACCTCTAAATACCTGACCACACCCTTGCTTACCTTGGCAATGAAAGCAGGGCCATTGTTTGACCCAATTACCTTGGGCACTCCAGACCAGGCGAAGATTTCTTCCAGTATCTTCTTGATGACTTCCCAGGCCATCTCTTGCTTAGTGAGGAAAGCTTCTATCTATTCCTGAAAAGGTATCTACAAGCACTAGGAGATACTTGTAATCATGAAGTTTTCTTCGACTTCTCACTAAACTTATTAAGTATTTTTACCCTGTTTGTTTGTTAAGCATTTCCTTGTTGACATACCTTATACTTTTTTACTGCCTCTCTTGCTAAATATTAAAGTCTATTACATATACCTTAACTACTTGGATAACCTTCTTATCTCCTAAATTAGTCCACTTGTGTATTTGGCAAAGTGAGTCTTTTGTTTGTTCTCTGGGAAGTATAGCTTTCCCTCAAGTGTGCCATTGTATTTTTTCTTCTAAGCAATTTTGGCCTTTTCTTCTGTTGTACATTCTAAGTGAGGCCATCCCTTAGTCTGAACCCAGTTCCCAGTGCTGTCTCTTGCAGGCCTGCAACCAGGATAGACTCCTGAATAGCCATTTCTCGAGCTACTTGATCAGCTTTGTTATTGCCCCATGCCACTGAATCTCTTCCCTGAAGATGTCCTGGGCAATGAATAATACTCATAGTTGCTGGCTTCATCAGGGCATCCAAGAGATGGCAAGGACATCTGTGCTGATGTGCTGGGGGTAGAGGTTTGTCCATCCCAGGTGACATTGTGTTGTCCACCATGGCAGCACCCACTTATCTCTGACCTTCATGAAGAGAACTGTTCCCGTCTGTAGACAAGGTAGCCTTGGCTTTCAGTAGGGGTCGATCGGTCAGTTGCAGAGGTCTTCCCTACACCATGGGCTTCTGCCAGTACTTGACACTCGTGCTGTAGTGGCTCCAGGTCAGGATTGGGCAGCAAGGTGACCAGATTGCCCCCAACTGATGGAGAATCTAGTCCATGTCAGCTGACCAGTGGTCCCACCCTCTGGGACATTCCATTCAAAGGCAAAACATCAACCACTCTACCACAGTTTAAGTCCTGGATTGGGTGATAATTGTTAGTGCCTGGCTGGCAGGAGCAGTGTGTTCCAGGTAGAATGGCACTAAGCCATACATCTCCCAGCATCAGGTACTGGTGCACTGAGACAGGTCTTAAGCTACACATACACAGTCTGCAGATATGCATACACATGGCCTCACCCAGTCATTTCAGCCCACACAAGCCATTTTGGAGAGCAAATTTCTCATGAGCAAGGGATGGGGCAGTCAGGGATGACCATGAAGTAGTGGGTTACCCAACCCATGCCAAGGTCCACTGTTCTTCAGGTAGTCCATAAGTATTGTACAGCCCCCTGTACCCAAAGTCTTTTGATGGACACTGGTTCACTTGGGCGTAGGAACTCATAGTGCTGGGCTCTGTATCCACAAAACACTGGGTGGGCTTCCCCTCTATCCTGGGGCAATCCCTGACCCAGTGACCTTTTTCCTTACAATAGGCACAGTGTTCTTTAGCCAGGAATTTTCTTCTGTTGCCAGGTACTATCTTCCTAGTCTCTCTAACTACTGTGACCATATAAGTTTGTATACTGTCTTTTACCTCTCTTTAGCTCTCTAGCTTCCTCTTCTTTCTGTCTCTTTTCTTCCCTGGCTTCCTGCTCTTTTGCCTTCTTTCTTTTTTTCTTCCTCAGTCTCTCAGTTATGATATCTTTTGTGTCTTCCTCTACAGCTACTGGATACTGTCCACTTATGTGCACAGACCGTGAACCACACATCAACCTTACTCTCTCTGCAACTTATGCTAACTCTCTCAGCAACTTAGCTTAACCCCTCAAGTTTCTGCAACCTTTTACTCATATCTTTTCCTTACTTTAGCCAAATTGGTGGGGTGTTTTCCAGCCCCTCAGAGACCTACCATTGGAGTCTGGCAGTAGACCTGGCCCTCCCTACCAACAAGCATATTGAAGTCAACAGGCAGGAGTGAGGGCCTTCCATCCATGTCTGGAACATTCTTTCTGGCCTCCAGTAGGATTCTGTATTTCCTGTAATAGCTACTAACAAGCATCTCAAGTGGGCTAGTGAGAAGAAAAAAAAAAAAGAAGAGAGTCCAGAAAATAGAGGTCTGCCAAAGAGGCATTCAGTCACACAGAAAGACAATCAAAAGATTAACAGACAGAAAACAGAAGTGCGCACAAAAACAAAAAATAAGCAGCCACCACAAGATCACCACAAAACTGAACTGATTCAGACTGGAGTTTCTGTGAGCTCACCAAGGACAGCTGAAGGGGAGCGGATTCCACATCACCCCTCCTTCCCAACCAGAGACAAATGAAGGAGAGCAGATTCTACAAAAATGATAGTTAAGTCAAAGGTGCCCTCTGGAGGCCAGCTGACATCAAATGTTGGCCACTCCAAGGAGCAAAAACTTCTGCCACGGTCCCTTCTTAATCTCAACTGACAACTTGTGTGCTCTAGCCCTAACTTCAGTCCAGTGGTCTAAAGTCAAACTCAGAGGAGTTGTCACAGTCTGTCCCATTGTCAAAGTCACAAGTAACACAAGACAAAGACCTAAGACACACAGACAAAGACCACTCTGGAAATACAGATGGCCAGGAGGGCAGGTCTCTTTCCCAATCCAGGAGAACCACCGAATCCTCAACAGCACTCAGACAGGAATCTCCCAGGTGTCCCTAGGATCCCTCCTCACCTCCTGAGAGGTCTCCCAGAGCAGCGCAGTCGGTGAGCTCCTGGCATATCTACCAATACTCACACTCTCCCATTTCCTCCCGAGACTCGAGCCTCTGTCTCTACCTGAGATTCGAGCGACTGCAAACACCAGTACTCGTGTGCAACTACAGATCCAGAGTTCAGCCAGCACGGATACACAAAGACACAGATGATATCTCACATCCAAGTGGATCTTCGAAGATGAGGGTGGTCACCAATCCCAGACAAGCCCCCAAATGAAAGACTTCTGGCGTGGGGAAACCCTCACTCAAGTCTCGGGATGACTCGACCTCCCAAGAACTCACAAGAGACCATCCTTGCTGCAATCACACCAGGTTATTGATAGGAACCAGTGCACTGGGTCGAGACTCCCACACAGGGGTAGAGGAGTTCGACCCCTCATAGCTGGGAGAAGGGGTATTTAAAGAAGAAGCCACAACCCAAGGGGGTACGGATGGCGTCATTGGAAAATGTTGAGAATACCAGTGAAACAATCACAAGGAGAAGCTTTCTGTCTTTCGAGCTTGCTTTTAAGATTGTAATCTAACTTTATGGTCAGCTAGTTCCTGGGAGAATCTTCCTGTTATCTTTACTAGGTTGGAATCATGTACTTAAGGGCCTATCTTACACCCTTTCATCTAGTTCCTGGGAGAAGCTTCCTGTCATCTTACTAGGCCAGGATCATGAACTTAAGGGTCTATCTTATGCCCTTTTACCTAGTTCTATTCAGAGAGCAGGCTCAAGAAATATGATCTTTTACCTACTTACTGGCAGAGAGCAAGGTCTGGAATTTGAGATATTTAGGGCTGAGATAGCATTTTAGCATTTCTAAACTTCTGACTTCTTGGCTGCATTTTTCATTCTTTCACTAGAAGTATTTAAATTAAGTTCTTGCTTTTTTTAAATGACTTTAGCCCAATTTATGTGGAAAACTTCCAGGTACTCTATGTTTAAATTGACCTTATGATACAAATTCCAGTTTAAAACATATCATGTGTAATAATCAAAAGGGACAATTAGACAATTTGTTATGATGATACCCAGGTATTTCCAACTCCTCATTTGAGGTAATTGGCAAGTGAATATGAAAAGTTCCTGCCAACCTGAGGATAACTTCCTTCTTATTCAGAACTTCAAAATCTTATTCCTGTAATTTTTGAGTGTTGGACCAGAAGGACCACCACTGCTCATCCCCAAAGACCACCAGAGTCGAGATTCGATGTAATCAGCAAGAGGTTTATTCCAGCATGCCAGGGTTCCTCAGCCTTCAAGCAGGAGAAGAAGAAGAACCCTGTCCTACAGATGCAGGCTACTTTTAAGCACAAAAAACACAAAAGTCACAGGAATGGGGATGGGTACATCGAGGCACACAAGGATTGGTTGGAACCATTTGCCCTTTAACTTTATTGGTCCATGTCACGGCCACATTGTCCTTGGTGTATGGAGCAATGCTGTGATTTTTGGGCAGTGGAAAGTTCCTGCCAGTCCTGCCAGTCATGAGACTACCACCTGTTGGTCATAGGACCACGAGGACAGGATGTAACTAGGTCATAAAACCACAAATGTGTGGGGGAGGTTTAACTGGTGGAAATTCCCGACATGGGAATTTTTCTTGGGGGAGGGGTGTAACTTCTGGAATTTTCCTTCGGTTCCACATGAGTTCATATTTTTCTGCTTGTCAGATGCTCGTTTTGATACTGTTTCTAGAGTTCCTTTTTTTTAAGACCTCAAATCTGACTGCCATTTAGATGAACATACTGGAATAAAGTTAATCTCTTTAATATAACATAATGTAATTCTTGTAAGCATGAATAATGTAGTTCCAACCTATTTGTAAGCTAGGAAGAGTAATGGTTGAAAGCACAACAATGAGACTTCTCTCATTGAAGTAGGATGTTAGAACTTTATTTTTTATGCAGGAACACAGGAGGAGGAAGCATCCACTGTGTAAAAAGTAAGAAGCACACTTCAAAACAAACATGAATTCCTAAAGTTAGGTGTGACTAGGGTGATAATATAGAGTATCTGTGATTCTTAGCCATAAGCAGAGTTTTCTTCACACATTCCATATTTCACGGTTCTTCTTTGACGGTCACAGAAGAAAGATCAGATGAAAATATGTGGATAAGGGAGGCCAGAGAAGAGCTTGTATGGATAAGGGAGCAAACTCCCTACCATGATCATTTTTGAATAAGGAGCCAAAACCTCAACACACCAGGAAAGAATCATAAATCACTATTACCTTTAGTGCAGAAGCAAATATACAGTTATAGTAGGAAGAACAATAAAGAATAGTATCACACCCTATCCTAACAGGAGAAGCAGCAGGATATTTTCACATTGGTCAACTAATTCTACTACATATATATGATTGAATTAGGAAAATTAGGTGCAAATGCTGAGTAAGTCCCTCTCCTATGGGCCAGGAAAACAGCCTGCAAAAGTCTCAGTTAGAACCAGAATAGCAGAGAGTTCTCTGTTTCTATCACAGATACCAAGTAAAAAGTTTCAAAAGTTCACAAGTTAGGTAGGTGACACTCTGTCTTAGGGCAAATTACATAACAATAATATAGACTAAGATGGGAGTAGGAATGGTTATTGTCTTCATCTCCGGGAAGTGATTCTGATTACGAACACAGGTTTTCCACTTAGAGTGACTTGACGCTCAGCTAGATTAGTCAGATGCCAAAGTATCAATGAGTTTCAACACAGGAAAGTGTATGTGCCTAAGAATTTGTGTGACACAGATCCATCATTTCTGAAAATAGTGAAAGAAATGATATATATATTTCATTGTATATAAATTTTATTCCCAAAGAAGCAAATATAACAGTGAGAATATATTGAGCTCTAGCTAATACAATGCATACTATACTAACATGAGTTATATTAGCAAATGTTAAATATATCCTGGAGATGATTAATGTCCAATGACATGATTAGATCTAGAGTCAACTAAGATAGGACCTTCTATAAAGGTACAGATACCTTTCCAGGAGAAATAATCCATGAAAGAAGTCACTTCTTTACTGTGAGCCTCACCTTGCAGCCATGGCCAAGATAGGAAGAATTCCAAGGAAGTACAGTGCTGTGTGCTGGCCTCATTTTGCACTTTAATGGTGAACTCATGGCTGTTGCTTCCATTCTTGTTATGTCCCTACTACCGTAACAAAGATTTTTTTATTGACATCAGAGCCCAGTTTTTTCTACCTTTCATCATGGGTGGACAAGGAATCTGAGGCCTTCAGCAGTAATTTAGGACTGCTGAGAAATCCAGTACTGCTGACTGAGCAGCTGCCTGGTTCTCAGCCTCCAGCATATAGACAGCCTTTGTTACACTACCCAAATGTGAATTGACATTTGAAAGTGAGCCTTTTATGATATTAACAAGATGAACGCTTTTTTCAAACCCATTTTGTTAGTCCTGTCTTTTTATTGGGATAATTGAAACATTGATTTTTCAATGACCAATGTGTGTTGATTTCCATTATTTTGTTGTTATGATGTGGGAATTTCCCCTGTTGTCTTGATTTGCTGGTATGATGTCAGACCCTCCTGGACCCTTGAACCCCTGCTGAAGCCCTGCTGATGCTTGTAGAAGCCTTTTGTTCCTAACAAAGGAATGCTCTGGCACAGTGACACACCTGGGCAATGGTCCATTCATTCCTGTGTTTTGTTCTCAGTCTTTGTTCCAGGGACTTAGGCTGGTCTTCCTGGATTTCTCCCCAGTAAATTTGGGGCATGCCTTTGGTCTTTTGTTCCTGAAGCTTTAATCCAGGTTTTCCCATTGTGCTTCTTGAAATTTTGCACCCAGTGTACTTGAGGTATATATTCAGTGAATAAAGCTACAGATTTGGCATTCTTATAATACAAATGACTCGAATATGTGTGTTTTTTAATCCTGCAGGCTTACACTTGGTTCTGGGTACTGTGTCCATGAGGGCAAAGACAGTCTGAGTTTATTTAGTGTGTGTCTCTGTGTGTGTGTGTGTGTGTGTGTGTGTGTATGTATTTTCTTTTGGATATGATTAATCTCTTTAGATTGAAGTTTTTCTTATGACACCTGTAAAGCTCAATTTGTAGAGAGATGCTGTTTCACTCTAGAGTTACCATGGAAATTTTTTTCTCCACCTACTGTGATTGAAGACTTTGCTTGGTATAGTTGTCTCTTGCTGGTGTCAGTGGTATGGCAGAATTTCCAGAACATCTGCCCAGTCCACTCTAGCTTTAGAATATACACTGAGAAGTCAAGTGTTGTTCTAATGAATTTGTCCTTGTATGTTGTTTAGCCTTTTTCTCTTGCAGTTTTTGATATTCTTTCTATGTTCTATACATTTAGTGTTTTGAATATTATGTGTCATGAGAATTCCTGTTTCTGGTCCAGTATAGCATTTGGTATTCTATATGTGTCTTTTACCTTAAGAAATACTTTCTTCTTCAGGTTAGGGAAATTTTCTTGTCATTTTGCTGAAGAAATTTGCCTTTGACCTGGAATTTATACTCTTCCTCTTTTCAAATGATTCATAAAAATGATCCTTTCATTGTTTTCTAATTTTCTGGATATTTTGTGCTCGAGTTTTTTTAGATTTAATATTCTTCTGACTGAGGTATCCATTCTTCTACCTTATCTCCAATGACTGAGAGTCTCTCTTCTATGCCTTGTACCCTGTAGGTGAGGCTCACCTTTGAGGTTTTTGTTTGATGCTGCCAAACTTTTCATCTCCATTTTCATCTTAGTTTGGGTTTCCTTTAGTGATTTACTTTCTGTTTTTAAGTCTTCACCAGTTTCTATTGTAAGAGTGAAAGACCCCTGGAGTGGGGAGACCCTCACCTAAGTCTCAGGATGATGCAACACCCCACAAGAACTCATGTGAGACCGTCCTTGCTGTAATAAACATGAGGTTTATCGATAGGAACCAGTGCACTGGGGTCGAGACTCGTATCCCATGCAGGGGCAGTGGAGTTCGACCCCGAGAGGCTGGGAGAAAGGGTATTTAAAGGAAGAAGCCACAACCCAAGGGGGCAGGGATGGCATCATAGGAAAATCACAAGGAGAAGCTTCTTGTCTCAAGATTGCTTAACTTTATGGTCTGCTAGTTCCTAGAAGCTTCCTGCTTCTCAAGGTTGTTCTCTAAGATTTTAATCTAACTTTATGGTCAGCTAGTTCCTGGACGAAGCTTTCTGTTATCTTTACTAGGTTGGGAATCGCATATCTAAGGGCCTTATCTTAAGTCCTTTTATCTAATTCCTGGGAGAGCAGGCTCAAGAAATGTGACCTTTTACTTACTTTCAGGTAGAGGGCAGGGTCTGGAATTTGAGGTATTTAGGGCTTCTTAGGGGTGAGATAGCATTTTTAAACTTCTGACTTCTTAGCTGCATTTTTTTATTCTTTGAATAGTCCATTGAAAGACCCCCACACAATAAGGCCACAGAAGCTGGTATCACTGCAATCCACAAGAGGTTTATTGTTCCAACATACATTGGGGTCCCCCAGCATGCAGGCAAGAGGAGACCATGAGCTCACAAAGCACACACTTTTTATAAACATTTTGGCAGGGAATTCAGCAGTCACTTGAGTTGGACAACTGTGATTGGTTACCCTGAGCAACATTTAAAATTATTGGTCAACTTGAATGGGAAGGTTGTCTCCTTCCTTTGGCCCCAGCCCTGCCTACCTCGTGGAATTTGTGATATTTCCTGGCATTGTCTTTTCTCCAGTCACTTCCCTCTCTCTCCCCATCCTAAGCAGGGTGGTTTCCTGTTTAGGCCATTTCCTTATCTGTCCTTCCCCCAGGCAGGGTGGTGACCTGCTAGTTCTGACAGGGTTCTCACACTGTCATTTCTTTCTACTGTTTGTTATTTCACAGACTTCATTAATCTTAAGTTTTATTCATATACTCTTTGAAGTCCCTGAGTATATTCAGAATGGCTATTTTGAAGTCTCTATTTATGCTTCAGCTCTACTTCATTTCTTGGGATCTATTGAATGTAGTAGGGTTGTTGGATTGTACTTGAGCTACATTACCTTAATTGTTAGTGGTTGTACTTTTGGATTTGTGTCTAGGCATCTAGATTGGGATTGATTACGAATCTAGGTATTGATATCCAGTATCATCTTTCTTGGGTATGTGTTCTATTTCTTGGTTCTTTTTTTTTTTTTTTTTTTTTTTTGGAGCTGGGGACCGAACCCAGGGCCTTAAATGCTTCCTAGGCAAGCGCTCTACCACTGAGCTAAATCCCCAACCCCATGTGTTCTATTTCTTTATTTCTGTTGTTCTATCTCAGTTTTAGGAAAGTACAGTTGTAGTGGGAGAAAGAGCTCATCACCAGACAGGTGGGTACTCCTGAGACTGCAGGGCAGGAGAGATTACCAGTACTGCCCACCCTTGCCCACATCCCTGGCCCAAGAGGAAACTGTGTAGGGTCTCTGGGAACAGGAAAATAGGGGCACTCAAGCTGCATGTCCCCTGTGGTCCAGACACTGCCCAGATCTGAAAGGACCTGGTCAAATAGCTCCCTGCACCCAAATCCTGTGGAAGGGAGAGCTAGACCTGTAGAGTGGCAGACACACCTGGGAATCCAGAAGAGATTACTCTCTCCCCTCCTTTGGACTCTAGAGGAAAATGACTAGCGCCATCTGGGCCCCCTGTGCACAGGGTCCTGAGCGAAGGCAGGACAAGCCCTTCTAGTAGCTTCCCTCACAGAGAGCTGAAACCCAGCTCTGAGAAACAACTCTAGGCATGAGACCAGAGGTAAGACCAACTTTTCTGCTCCAAGTGACCTGCCTGGTGGACTCAGGACACATACCCACAGGAACACCTGAAGACCAGTAGACAGGAACAACTACACACCTGAAAGCAGAACACTCTGTCCCCATAACTGGCTGAAAGAGAACAGGAAAACAGGTCTACAGCACTTCTGACACACAGGCCTAGAGGACGGTCTAACCACTGTCAGAAACAGCAGAAACGGTAACACCAGAGACAACGTGATGGCAAGAGGCAAGCACAGGAACCCAAGCAAGAGAAACCAAGACTACATGGCATCATCGGAGCCCAATTCTCCCACCAAACCAAACACACCAGAAAAGCAAGATCTAGATTTAAAATCACACTTGATCATGATGATGGAGGACTTCAAGAAAGACATAAAGAACTCCCTTAGAGAAGTGCAGGAAAACACAAATAAACAAGCAGAAGCCTATAGAGAGTAAATGCAAAAATCCCTGAAAGAATTACAGGAAAACACAATCAAACAGGCAAAGGAATTAAAAATGGAAAGAGAAGCAATAAAGAAAGCACAAAGGGAGACAACCCTGGATATAGAAAACCGAAGGAAGAGACAAGGAACCATAGATACGAGCATCACCAACAGAATGTAAGAGATAGAAAAGAGAATCTCAGGAGCAGAAGATTCCATAGAAATCATAGACACAACTGTCAAAGGTAATGTAAAACAGAAAAAGATACAGGCCCAAAACATACAGAAAATCCAGTACACAATAAGAAGATCAAACCTAAGGAATAATAGGTATAGAAGAGAGTGAAGACTCCAAACTCAAAGGACCAGTAAATATCTTCAACAAAATCATAGAAGAAAACTTCCCTAACCTAAAGAAAGAGATGCTCAGAAACATACAAGACGCCTACAGAACTCCAAATAGATTGGACCAGAAAAGAAACTCCTCCTGTCACATAATAGTGAAAACACCAAATCTACAAAACAAAGAAAGAATATTAAAAGCAGTAGGGGAAAAAGGGCAAGTAGCATATAAAGGCAGACCTATCAGAATTACACCAAACTTCTCACCAGAGACTATGAAAGCCAGAAGATCCTGGACAGATGTTATACAGACCCTAAGAGAACACAAATGCAAGCCCAAGTTACTGTATCCAGCAAAACTCTCAATTAACATAGATGGAGAAACAAAGGTATTCCATGACAAAACCAAATCTACACAATATCTTTCTATAAATCCAGCCCTACAAAGGATAATAAATGGTAAAGCTAAACACAAGGAGGCAAGCCACACCCTAGAAAAAGCAAGAAACTAATCATTTTGCAATAAAACAAAGAGAAGACAAGCACACAAACATGATCTCACATCCAAATATGAATATAACAGGAAGCAATAATCACTATTCCTTAATATCTCTCAACATCAATGGACTCAATTCCCCAATAAAGATACACAGATTAACAAACTGGATATGCAATGAGGACCCAACATTTTGCTGCCTACAGGGAACACACCTCAGAGACAAAGACAGACACTACCTCAGAGTAAAGACTGGAAAACAAATTTCCAATCAAATGGTCTGAGGAAGCAAGCTGGAATAGCCATTCTAATATCAAATAAAATAGATTTTCAAACAAAAGTCATCCAAAAAGATAAGGAAGGGCACTTCATATTCATCAAAGGTAAAATCCACCAAGATGAACTTTCAATCCTAAATATCTATGCTCCAAATACAAGGGCACGTATACACATCAAAGGAACAAAAGCTCAAAGCACACATTGCACCTCACACAATAATAGTAGGAGGTTTCAACGCCCCACTCTCATCAATGGACAGATCATGAAAACAGAAATTAAACAGAGACATAGACAGACTAAGAGAAGTCATGAACCAAATGGCCTTAGCACATATTTATTGAACATTCTATCCTAAAACAAAAGGATGTACCTTCTTTTCACCAACTCATGGTACTTTCTCCAAAATTGACCATATAATTGGTCATAAAACAGGCCTCAATAGATACAGAAAGATAGAAAAAATCCCATGCGTCCTATCAGACCACCATGGGCTAAAGCTGGTCTTCAATAACAATAAGGGAAGAACACCCACATATACATGGAAGTTGAACAATGCTCTACTCAATGATAACCTGGTCAAGGAAGAAATAAAGAAAGAAATTAAAGACTTCTTAGAATTTAATGAAAATGAAGGTACAACATACACAAACTTATGGGACACAATTAAAGCTGTGCTAAGAGGAAAACTCATATCTCTGACTCCCTGCAGAAAGAAACAGGAGAGAGCATATATTGAGCATCTTGACAGCACACCTAAACGCTCTAGAACAAAAAGTAGCAAATACACCCAGGAGGAGTAGGAGGCAGGAAATAATGAAACTCAGAGCTTAAGTCAACCAAGTAGAAACAAAAAGTAGTATACAAAGAATCAAGAGAACCAAAAGCTGGTTCTTTGAGAAATTCAACAATGTAGATAAACTTTTAGACAGACTAACCAGAGGACACAGAGAGTGTTTCCAGATTAACAAAATCAGAAATGAAATGGAAGACATAACTACAGAATCAGAGGAAATTCAAAAAATCATCAGATCCTATTACAAAAGCCTATATTCAACAAAACTTGAAAATCTGAAGGAAATGGACAATTCCTAGACAGATACCAGGTACCAAATTTAAATCAGCAACTGAGAAACGACTTAACGAAACCCATAACTCCTAAAGAAATAGAAGCAGTCATTAAAGGTCTCCCAAACAAAAAGAGCCCAGGTCCAGGTGGGTTCAGTGAAGAATTCGATCAGACTTTCATAGAGGACCTCATACCAATACTGTCCAAACTATTCCACAAAATTGAAACAGACGGAGCACTACCGAATTCCTTCTATGAAGCCATAATTACTCTTATACCTAAACCACACAAAGACCCACGAAGAAAGAGAACTTCAGACCAATTTCCCATATGAATGTTGATGCAAAAATACTCAATAAAATTCTTGTAATCCGAATCAAAGAGCACATCAAAAAAATCATCCATCATGACCAAGTAGACTTCATCCCAGGAATGCAGGTATGGTTTGATATACGGAAAACCATCAATGTAATCCACTATATAAACAAAGTGATAGATAAAAACCACATGATGATTTCATTAGATGCTGAGAAAGCATTTGGCAAAATTAAACATCCCTTCATGGTAAAAGTCCTAGATAGAAGAGGAATTCAAGGCCCATACCTAAACATAGTAAAAGCCATATACAGCAAACCACTAGCTTATATTAAACTAAATTGAGAGAAACTTGAAGCAATCCCACTAAAATCAGGGACTAGACAAGGCTGCCCACTCTCTCCCTGCTTATTCAATATAGTTCTTGAAGTTCTAGCCACAACAATCAGACAACAAAAGGAGATCAAGGGGATACAGATTGGAAAAGAAGAAGTCAAAATATCACTATTTACAGATGATATGATAGTGTATTTAAGTGATGCCAAAAGTTCCACCATAGAACTACTAAACCTAATAAACATCTTCAGCAAAGTGGCTGGGTGTAAAGTTAAATTAAATAAATCAGTAGGCTTTCACTACACAAAAAAGAAACAAGCCCAGAACGAAATTAGGGAAAGGACACCCTTCATAATAGTCCCAAATACTATAAAATTCCTCGGTGTGACTTTAACCAACCAAGTGAACGATCTGTATGATAAGAACTTCAAGCCTCTTAAGAAAGAAATCGAAGATCTCAGAAGATGGAAAGATCTCCCATCCTCATAGATTGGCAGGATTAACATATTAAAAATGGCCATTTTACCAAAAGCCATCTACAGATTCAATGCAATCACCATCAAAATAACAATTCAATTCTTCAGAGAGTTAGACAGAACAATTTGCAAATTCATCTGGAATAACAAAAAACCCAGGATAGTTAAAACTATCCTCAACAATAAAAGGACTTTCAGGGGAATCACTATCCTTGAACTCAAGCAGTATTACAGAGCAATAGTGATAAAAACTGCATGGTATTGGTACAGAGACAGGCAGATAGACCAGTGGAATAGAATTGAAGACCCAGAAATGAACCCACACACTTACGGTCACTTGATTTTTGACAAAGGAGCCAAAACCATCCAATGGAAAAAAAGATAGCATTTTTAGCAAATGGTGCTGGTTCAACTGGAGGTCAGCATGTAGAAGAATGCAGATCGATCCATGCTTATCACCCTGTACAAAGCTTAAGTCCAAGTGGATCAAAGACCTCCATATCAAACGAAATACACTCAAACTGATAGAAGAAAAAGTGGGGAAGAGTCCCGAACACATAGACACTGGAGAAAATTTCCTGAACAAAACACTAATGGCTTCTGCTCTAAGATCAAGAATTGACAAATGGGATCTCATAAAATTACAAAGCTTCTGTAAGGGAAAGGACACTGTTTTTAGGACAAAACAGCAACCAACAGATTGGGAAAAGATCTTTACCAATCCTACAACAGATAGGGGGCTTATATCCAAAATATACAACGAACTCAAGAAGTTAGACCACAGGGAGACAAATAACCCTATTTAAAAATGGGGTTCAGAGATAAACAAAGAATTCACAGCTGAGGAATGCCGAATGGCTGAGAAACACCTAAAGAAATGTTCAACATCTTTACTCATATGGGAAATGCAAATCAAAACAACCATGAGATTTCGCCTCACAACATGAGAATGGCTAAGATCAAAAACTCAGGTGACAGCAAATGCTGGTGAGGATGTGGAGAAAGAGGAGCACACTTCCATTGTTGGTGGGATTGCAGACTGGTACAACCATTCTGGAAATCAGTCTGGAGGTTCCTCAGAAAGTTGGACATTGAACTGCCTGATGATCCAGCTATACGTCTCTTGGGCATATACCCAAAAGATGCCCCAACATATAAAAAAGACACATGCTCCACTATGTTCATAGCAGCCTTATTTATAATAGCCCGAAGCTGGAAAGAACCCAGATGCCCTTCAACAGAGGAATGGATACAGAAAATGTGGTACATCTACACAATGGAATACTACTCAGCTATCAAAAACAATGACTTTATGAAATTCATAGGCAAATGGATAGAACTGGAAAATATCATTCTGAGTGAGGTAACCCAATCACAGAAAGACATACATGGTATGCACTCATTGATAAGTTGCTATTAGCCCAAATGTTTGAATTACCCTAGATGCACAGAACACATGAAACTCAAGAAGGATGACCAAAATGTGAATGCTTCACTCCTTCTTTAAAAGGGGAACAAGAAAACCCTTGGGAGGGAATAGGGAGGCAAAGTTTAGAACAGAGGCAGAAGGAACACCCATTCAGAGCCTGCCCCACATGTGGCCCATACATATACAGCCACCCAATTAGACAAGATGGATGAAGCAAAGAAGTGCAGGCCGACAGGAGCCGGATGTAGATCTCTCCTGAGAGACACAGCCAGAATACAGCAAATACAGAGGCGAATGCCAGCAGCAAACCACTGAACTGAGAACGGGACCCCTGTTGAAGGAATCAGAGAAAGGACTGGAAGAGCTTGAAGGGGCTTGAAACCCCATATGAACAACAATGCCAAGCAACCAGAGCTTCCAGGGACTAAGTCACTACCCAAAGACTATACCTGGACTGACCCTGGGCTCCAACCTCATAGGTAGCAATGAATAGCCTAGTAAGATCACCAGTGGAAGGGGAAGCCCTTGGTCTTGCCAAGACTGAACACCCAGGAAACGTGATTGTTGGGTGGAGGGTGGTATTGGGGGGAAGATGGGGAGGGGAAACCCATACAGAATGAGAGGGGGAGGGTTTGGGGTATGTTGACATGGAAATCAGGAAGGTGAATAACAATCAAAATATAAATAAGAAATACTCAAGTTAATAAAGTCAAAAAAAGAAAAGAAAAAAAGAAATACCCAATTTAATAAAGATGAAGAAAAAAATAAAAGGAATCTATAGTTGCCTGGAAGGGAGTTCTGAGTTCCTGCCCTTTTTAACCACTGAGGAACCAAGGTAGAATCTATTTCTAGGTATTGTGGGCTAATCGAAAGGCAAGTGTATGGGTTAGAATGTGGTGGTGAACTAAAAATATTCACAGGAAGAAGGAAATCATTATCTACAACTAGATTTGATAGAATCCTCTGGGAAAAGCAGGAAGGAGGGGAAGTTACATCCTGCAAGTAGGCTGCCATAGGGCCAGGGATGAGACTGGAAAATTGGAAATGGGGAAAAGGAAGGAAAAATAAGATTATCTACATGATTTTAAAGCTGGTGTGGCCAGAAGTTTTCTGAGTAAACTAGGAGGTAATTAGTGCTGTGTGAAACACACTAGGATTAGTGGTTTATTAAGAGAAGAGATCTGGACACAGACCTGATCCCTTATTGTTGCATTCTGGCCATATGTGCTATAGAATGTTCATTCTCAGCTTATCTAGATTTAGTCACTTGTGGCTATGGGGGAGTTTCTAGAAAGACTTAATCAAGGAGGAAAATCCTATTCTGAAACTCAATAGCATCTGTCCATGAGCTTGGTTCCCATGGGAACCTAGGCTGAATAAGTTTTTTTCTCATGTCTGTAGACAGTGTTGCCATTTACTTTAAGCTTCTGATGAAAGATCAAAAACCAATCTCTTCACCTTCCTCAAACAAACTCTTCGTTGCAAAGCTGATTTTGTCAAATACTTTGCTGTAGCAACAAGAAAATTAATTAATACTGCCTGACACCATTTGCCATAGTATAACTTATCAAGAATGTCCTCACAGAGTCCTGGCATCTTGATATTAATTCCCCATCTCTGCAACTGTGGAGCATTTCTTTCCTTCATGAATTACCCAGCATAAGTTATTTATTTTGAGAAACAGAAAATGGCTGGAGACATCTCTTATGCCTTTTGCTCTTGTCCTTGTCAATTTTAAATGTAAGTTCTTGTAAACACAGGACTTTATAAACACACTTGCAAAGAATTGGTCTAATTAACATCCATATTCTGATTGTATGTAATCTATTAAGATAGGCTACTACGCTTCATAATAAGCTTCTAATTGGATAAACCTTGATCATACTATCTCTACCCTTAAAAGAAATCACTTCAATTGGGTAATATATCTGCACAATAAGCAGTTTTGCATGATTACAACAAAGTTTAAAAAAATAGCTGTGATTGCAAAAATACGCTCACTGGAACAGCTTCAAAGTAGCTGTGACATAAATTGTTCTTTGCTAAATTCTGGAAGTTCTGTTTCTTTCATGCAATAGATAAATGAATGGTTTTAGAAGATATTGCCCTGAGGTAACCCAAATCCAAAATGACAAAATGGTATATATTCACTTATATAAGCATTTTAGCTTCTAGGCTGTAGATAGGTATGTGAAATCTGTATAACTCAGAAGTTACATATAGAGTAAGGTACTATGGTAGAGGGAAGAATTTCCTGAGGAAGGGGAAATTTTTTATGTATGGACCGGGATAGGTATCTGGAAGAGAAGGATTTAATGGTGAGGGGCAGGAAAGGGGCAGTAGGAAGGGACAGCTAAATCTAAGGGCCATCTTAGGGCTCATATAGAATTGAAGCCTCTTTTAAAAATGTATTTATTTATTCACTCTACAACCTAATATCAGCCCATCCTCTCCTCCTAATACCCCCTCACACAAGTCCTTTTCCCTTTTTCCTCTGGGTGTCAACTCCAACGCACACTCAAACCCCACTCCCTCTCCATAACTCACCTGTCAATTCACTGTCGGACTAGGCACATCCTCTCCATTGAAGCCAAACAAGGCTATTTATTTAAAGGTGCAGGATATATAAGCAGGCAGGCAAGCATCGGGTGCTGGGACAGCCCCTGCTCCCGTTGTTGTGTGACCCACATGAAGACCAAGCTACTTATCTGCTACATTTGTGCAAGGGGCCTAAGTGCAACCCATGCTCACTCCTTGGCTGGTGATTCTGGATGTCCCCAAAGGGTCCAGATTAGTTGACTCTGTTGGTCTTGCTGAGGAGTCCTGTCCTCTTTGGGTCCCTCAATCTTCCTCCCAACTTTTCCATAAGACTCTTCGAGCTCCATCTATTGTTCGGGTGTGAGTCTTTGCATCTCTTTCTGTTGGGTGGAGCCTCTCAGGGGACAGTTACTCCTGTCTGCAAGTGTAACAGAGTGTCATAAATAGTGTCAGGATTATATATACATAAAGAAAAGAAATTTAAATGGGGTCACCCAGTAACAGGAAACAAAATCTCAAACATCTCTTTCCAGCAACTGAAACCATCAGTGCCAGAATTGGATTACATCTAATAGAGTTGTTGGTCAGTGGGACCCCTAGGAACCCCCAATTGGCTCAGGTTTTTTTCCGATCTATTGGGAGCTATCCACACACTGAAGATAAGGTTCTATCAGTGTGGACAATGTCTATATCTCACTGAATATAGAAAGTTGGTGCCTACTGGAGCCTTGACCCCTTCTGATTATTGTTCATGCTACTGAAAGGTATTTTGCATCCTACCGGGAAAAAGTTAAAATGCAATCCAGCTGCAAGATCTTTGATGACCTGTAATAGTGATCTGACTGCATGATACACTAGTGCACTATTGGCACAAAAGTTGTAGGAGTAACCAACCAAATATCTTCTTGGATTTCAGGCCATTTCATGAAATGTAACCCATGTTTGTCACTGCTCAAGTGCCAAGATCCTGGGAATAGATAACCCTTGGACCTCGAGGAAAACCAAAAACTGTTGTTCTGATAAAGAAATGTAGAAATATAATGACTCCTGATGAGATCCTGTTATATACTCATAGATCAATATCTCCAATAATGACTCCTGATGACATCATACTATATACTCATATATCAATATCTCCCTCAGCTATCATCAGAGAAATTTCTACCTGCAGTAGATAGGGAAAAATTACAGAGAACCACGACTGAACAATATTTATAGAGTTAGGGACCTTGGATCTCACAGTTTTCAATGTTTCTCCATCAAATCCCTCTTCTCAGGGATTAGGGAAGACTGAGGAAGAGAAGGCAGAAAGATTACAGGAGTAGAAGTTATCAAGGAAGCAAGACCTCCTAGGCACAATAGGACTGATGCACATAGGAACTCATAGAGATGGTAGCAGCATATATAGACTCTACACAGGTGAGTTCCCAGAATGGAAAAGGTAAGTGGACATGATCTCCCATCCCTAAACAAGAAGCTATTTCCAATTGAAAACTTCTCAAAAAGATAGAATTATTTTTTCCAATGGAATTTCAACAGTTAAACAAATCACATTCAAGTATACATACCATGCCCAGCAATAGATGATGCTCACAAAATGAAGTCAATAGTATTTGGGGAGGTTTTTGCTTTTGTTTGTTTCATTGTTTGGTCTAATAATGCTTTGTCTGGGCATAACCTTACTAATCTTTGGCTAATATTTTATGGTTTCGGATTTTTGTTTTCAGTGTGTGCATTTGTCTCTGCATTCTATATGTGCTTCTCATGCTTTTGCTTTCTCTATTCTTTCTGTCTTTCTTTCTTTTTCTTTTTGCATTGCTCTATTCTGCTTTTTTTTATTTTTAATCTTTCCCTGTTTATTTTCTAAAAGGAGAGAAAAGGAGACATTAAATTAGATGGGTAGAAAGGTAGGAAATATAGAGAAGGAGATGAGGGAGGAAAAAAAAACCACAAACAGAATGTATTGTATGAAAAGATATATTTTCAATAAAGCCTATCAATTTATGGGTTTTTATTTTTGTCAAAAAAATATATATATCAAAAGACCATTTTTCAGATTCTTACCATTATCATGAAGGAAAATACCATTGGAATTAATGTCATTTAAATTAATTAATGAAATTACTTGACATGCAAATGAAGCATTTAATATCAGATTTTTTTCAGCTGTCACAACTCATTTAAATGCCAGTTTCCTACAATACCAAATCACTGAGGTCAAAAAGACAAGAAATGGCTGTTTGTGGTGGGAAAATGTCTCCAAGGTGAATGTGAATATGGACATTGTCTTAGCTGTATCAAGAAAAAGACTAACTTTTTAAACCATTGGTTTGTTTAATTAATTAACTTTACTAACAATTTCCTCCTGTGTATAGTACATTCTGTTTTCTGATTTCCACCTTTCAAAATTACACTTACACCTCCATTATTTCCTGCTCTTCTCTGCAGGTCTGCTACGGTTTAGAAGGACAGACAGGCAGAAGACAGCACACACACACACACACACACACACACACACACACACACACACACACACACACACACACAAGCACAAGCACATACACAAGCACATGCACACGCAGAGAGGAAATTTTCAGAAATGTAAACTGAAACACAAAATTTTGTTGTTATTCTGAAACTTTGCTTCTTTGACTAAGCTAACTGCCTCAAATGCACCATTGATCTTCAGGACCTACTCTTAAGACATTTCCATTATTTCTGAGGAGAGAAAAAGGAAAGGAAATGGAACTTTTTCACATTGACCTGCTCTTTTCTATACAACAGACTTATGTAAAAAAAAAAAAAAAAAAAAAAAAGCTATTATGTTCTCAAAATGTTATGCACCCCACACCTCTTTTGCTACTGCATTTATAAAAGAAAATCACTGAGATATTTGAGAGTAGTGATGGCAAATTTTACAATCTAATTTGGATTAGAAGTTTATCCAGAGTATAGACTGTAGGCATACGTTTTTGCAACCTATTTTTAATAAGGGTTCAACCTCTCCTCTTCCTATGCTAGGTAGTGGGAAGAGAAAAGTTATGAGTTTATGGGGGAAGTGGACCTGTTCAGCAATAGTTCTTCGGGAGTGAGCTAGATTGTGTGTTGGCAGCAGTTCAGTCCCATAGCAAACACCAAATATGACTCAGCAGCTGCAAACCAGTCTGCTAGGCAAGCAGACACCAGGCATGAACCAGCAGCTGTCATTCAATCCTGAAGTAACTGCCAGACTTGCCAACTGGACCAGAGGCCAGGCCTCAGAAGCAGCGGGCTGTTGCAGGAACTTTAGGAGCAATTCTTGGGCAAGTTTCTTTCAATGGCAGCATTACCACAAGTTGAGCTGAAACAATTTAGTGAAGAATAGTGAGGCAGAACAAACCAAACCAATCTCAGTGTTAGTCTTCCAGTCTGTGGGGTCGTAGTTATAGTTCTTCATTACATGTCCTTTCACCTGTGTCTGCTTCAGGAAAACATTCTTTCTCATGACTGCACCAGTAAAACATTATTTGATGTAACTGAATAGGCCGTTCAAAGTAAGGGTCTTTAGTCTTGTAAGGCACTATACCTCTTTCTAAAAAGCAAAGGTATGCAGACAATATATGTACAAAAATATTAATTCCTTGGCTATTTAAATATACTGAGATGATGAACCTATGAGATGTATAACAGACTAAAAATTTAGAAGTTTTTATAATGTATAATCTAAAGTAGTTGGGTATTTAGATAGGAATGATTGTTATTGTTTTCAACCATAGAAACAAAGCTTTGATATCATTGAATTTATCTTTAAAATAAAAGAAATGACACGAATACAAAACAATACTGGATTTTTGCAGTTCTCTTAAATATCTATGCTATTCCTGAATTTGGTTGTTAAGAACATTATTGTGAACCTTTACATTTAGAAATAAACTTTATGAATATATCTGAAATAAATTTATTATTTTTTCTTTCATTGAAAGTAGATTATTTTCTCATACAAAATATCCTGAGTATAGGTTCTCCTCCCTCTACTCCTCCCAGGTCTTCCCCACCTCCCTCTCTTCGGATTTTACTCCTTTTTTTGTCTCTCATCAAAAAACAACAGGCTTCTAAGAGATACAGCCAAACATAACAAAATAAGTTATAATAAGATGAAGTAAAAATTATCATATCAAAGTTAGACATGGCAACCCCACAGAAGGAAGAGTCCTACGAGCAGACAAGAATCAGGAAGAATCAGAGACCTACTCCTTCTCACACTCAGGTGTCCCATAAAAATATTAAGCAAATAGCTGTTGTGTGTGTGTGTGTGAGTGTGTGTGTGTGTGAGTGTGTGTGTGTGAGTGTGTGTGTGTGTGTGTGTGTTTACAGAGGATTTGATAAAAACTCAAGCAGTCCCTGTGCTTCCTGTTTGAGTCTTTGTGAGCTATGCTCCTTGCATAGTTGATGCAGAGGGCTTTGTTCTTCTGGTGTCTTCCATCCCTCTTGCCTTTTATAACCTTTCTGCTCTATTTCTGTGGGATCCTATGAGCTCTGAGTGCAGGGATTTGATGAAGACCTTGATTTGGACTTTCTTCACATTTCTGGCTATGAGTCTCTGCATCCGTTCTCATCTGCTGCCTGAGGAAGCCTCTCTGATGATAAGTGGATAACACACTGTATGAGTATAGCAGAATATCATTAGATATCAGGTAGTTGTTTGTATTTTATTGATTTTTGGCTATCAGTTCTTGATTAGTTCTGGATCGTCAGTTGTCATATTTTTCTAGCTGGAACTTCACGTTCTAAATGGAATAGCTATGGAGAGAACAGACAACCTCTTGTTCCTGGTTTTAGTGGAATTGTTTTGTTTCTTTCTATTTGATTTGATGTTGGTTGTAGGCTTGTTGTAAATTGCCTCTATTATGTTAAGTATTTCTTTTGTATCATTAATTTTTCCAAAACTTTTATCATGACATGATGTTAAATTTTGCCAAAGGCTTCTTCCCATGTAGGGGGATGATCATTTATGAGTTTTTTTCAAGTTTGTCTATGTGGTGGGTTATATATACTGACTTTAGGATGTTGAAGCATCCATGCATCTCGAAGATGAAGCTTACTTGATCATGGTGGATGATCTTTTTGATTTCTTCTTGGATTTGTTTTACAAGTAGTTTATTAAATATTTTTGTGTCAATGTTCTTGAGAGAAATTGGTCTAAAATTCTCTTTCTTTATTGTATCATTGGTGGGCTAAGTATAATGGTGAATGTGGCCTCATAAATTTGACAATCTATGAATACTACTAAGACTACAACTGCTGCTGCTGCTGCTACTCCTTTTCTTCTTTTTTCTTCTCAACTCTTCCTCCTCCTCTTCCTCTCCCTCCTCCTCCTCTTCCTTCTCTTCCACCTCCAGTTGCTGCTGCTGCTTCTGCTGCTGCTGCTGCTTCTGCTTCTGCTTCTGCTTCTGCTTCTGCTCCTCCTCCTCCTTTCAGGGGTACTGTTAAGTTGCTATTATGAGATCTATCTAATGCTTTCATATGGACACATAGGGCTATAAATTTTCCTTATAGCATTGCTTTCACTGTTGCTTGTTAATTTTTTGTATGTTATACATTCATTTTCATTAAATTCTAGGAAGTCTTTAATTCCTTTATTTTGATGCTTTACTTTTTCAGTAAAAAGTGATTGGGTTTCTATTGGTTTGTAAGCTTTCAGTCATTTCTGTTGTTGTTGATATCCAGCATTAATCCTTGGTGGTTTGATTCTATGCAAGAAAGTTTAATTTTATTGTATCTTACTTTTTTTAGAAGTCAGTTAAAGGCAATGACAGTAACCTGTGTTGTCTTGGGAATCTTTTGGAATGCCTCTACCCTCTTTACCCTTTTAGGAGCAATATCTTTTCATTCACTGTTGCCCTGACTAAATCTAGAAAACAAAAATAAGTTTTTGTCTCAAAGCAACATATGGAACTCTCTCTCTCTCTCTCTCTCTCTCTCTCTCTCCACCTGACCCCCTACCCTCAGGAGCTCAGGAAACAAACATAATCAACTCTGTACTCTAAAATAAAATACACTCTAAAATACTTGCTTCTGGATTATTTTCTCTTTGACAGGAAGAATAAGGAAAGGATATTTTATATTTACATCTGCTAAAATATTCTTTAGGGTGTCACCATACTGGGCTAAAAGGTGATCTTCATTAGCATCATATCCTCTGATCCTACATGCAGGATTAACTGAAATATGTTGAAATGAGATTATCACTGATTCCATGAGGACTCCCTGAATCATTGTAATATGACCGGAGAGAAAATTACTCTCTACACAGGGGAAGATGATGTTACACTGAGATGGAGGCATACTTCAAGGAATACTGCATAACATCAGAAGCTACAATGGGTAAGTGGCAAGTAATTTATTTTTCCCTAGAGTTTTAATCTTTGTCTTTGTTAAGAGTACTATTGTTATGATGAACAATCATGACCAACAGCAAGTTGGGGAGGAAGGAATTTATTTGGCTAATGTTTGCACATCATAGTTGAGCATTGAAGGAATTCAGGGCAGGAACTAAAACAGGGCTGGGACCTGGATGGAGAAGCTAATATAGAAACTGTGGAGAGATACTGCTTACTGACTTGTTCATCATGGCTTGCTCAGCCTGCTTTCTTATAGAATCCAGGACTACCATGACAGGAGTCGTTCTACCTACAATGGGCTGAGCCCTCCTCATCAATCATAAATAAAGAAATTACCTATAGCTGTATCTTGTATAGGTATTTGCTCAATATAAGTTCTCTCCTTTCATATGACTCTAACTTATATCTAGTTGACGTAAAATTAGTCAGCATAGGCCTTCTTAACACTTCATTTTGATCAAACAAACAAGCTAGTTTTGAGCATAGTATCTAGGAAATAACAGAATAAATTTTTATATTTTAAGCCACTCAGTTTGAGCTAACTCATTATTGTTCCCCTTGGAAACTAAAAAAACAGTCATCTATTAGATGTAATATATTAAATATATAATTATTTCATATACTTAGTACTCAAATTTTTGAAAAATATCTACTGAATTTTTTTTTTAAATTTCTTGCCAAGATAGGGAAGTGATCAAGAAAATAAACTGTTCCATTTTTAACAAAGTCTAAAATGTAACTTCTATAGAAACTTTTATTAGTAATATTCCCCAAAGCAGATTAATAAGCAAGGACAAGTTGTTATTGGCATCCACTATAAAATTATATCCAATATTTAGAGTAAATTAGCTTACTGTTATAGATTTTTTAAAAATTTACATAGAAAACACATGTTCATTATCTTTCAAGTAATGTATTTTTAGATACCATCTTTTTTGAAGCAAATGGTATTATATTTCAAAACAAGGATTTTCAAAAGTGGTTTGTGAAAGACATCAGATTTCTAAATGATTTTTTAAAAATAGCATTGTAAATGCCTAAAAGGGACTCCTAAGACATATTTAAAACTTTAAATTACTACTTATAAACAAATATATTATTTATAAACTGCATTTATAAAGAAAATTTGGTTAGAAAAATATTTTAATCAACCCAGAAACTTGGTTAATATGAATAAAACTGAAATTAAGCAAACACTATAAAAAAAGTAAAAATGCACTAAAAAATACTACTTTATTTTTCTTAAATATAATTTCAAATACCCTGAAAACTTAAAATATTTATTTCATCCCTCTTATGGATTTCTGGTTTTGAATTTCAATTTTTAATTATTTATATGTGTGTAAATATTAATTTTAATATAAATGGTGGCAGTCAATATAGAAACTCCTTTTCTTTACCCTAACTAATTACTCAAAAATGACTCAGAGGGACCAAGATTTCTTTAATCTTTACCACAATATCTGGGCAGTCACTTATCTTTATTTTAATCCTCTAAACTAATCTGGCTACCTCCAAGCTCAAATCCCCTAAATTCATGCATTTAGGGACCATGCTCCAGTTGGCTCTCACGACATTTCCTTTCTTCCTCCTCATCATGGCTCAATTGTTTACTTTTCTCTGTTCTCTCTCTCTCCCTCTCACACACACACACACACACACACACACACACACACACACACACACACACACACACACACTCCCTTGGCTGGTGGAAGTCCTGCCCTATTCTCTTTTCTGTCCAACCATTAGGTGATCAGGTTTTACAGACAAGGCAGAGAATAAATGGTAAGCATTGTTTACAGAAAGTTGACCTAAGCATTACAATGCTGTGTCTGTATTGAAACAAGATTTGATGGCAGAGAAATGAACTTTTAGATAATGCAAAGATAAACTTTGCACTGCACAATAATATCATCCCTACATAAATATATGCAGGATTGTTCATGGAGGGTATTGGCTCCCTCTAGCTGGAGTTATAGGCAATTGTTAGTAGCCTGGTACCAGTGCTAGGATCATTGCTCTGTTTCTTTTTGCAAGAACAGAAGTGCCTTCAATCACTGAACTATCTTTCCAGCTCCCTACACCATACTCTTGTATATTAACAAACTATTGGTGTCTATGGATTATCAGTCTGAGAAAAGAAATATAAAAATTAAAATATATGTAAAAATATTTATTGTATCTATAAACATATAATCCTTGAAAATATTAGTACATAGAACTCATAGTTTTATTATAAGAATAATTAACCATGTACATTTTATCTGAGAATTTAGATATAGTTTAATTATAAATGTTTAATATTTACAAATTGTAAGATGTTATTAGTTGTAAACGTTTAATTAGAATAAAACCAGATATAAGCAATAGTTTATATAAATAAATAGATTACTCAGGAAAATGAGATGATAAAAGTAAAAGGAATAATCATTTTAATTACTTTTTAAGGAAATATAAATAAAAATATCTTCTCATCCTAGTTTTTCCCATTTGTTGAACAGTTTGCAAGAATACACAATGTGCCCTTGTGTGCATGTTCCTCCTTAGAGGATGTGTATCAAGGTGGATGGGCTATGAAGCTTCAAAGACCCACATCAGCCCTCTCCCCTCTCACTTTCTGCCTGTGGATAAGGATCAGAATGTAAAACACTCAGTTGCTGTTCTACCACCTTGCCTGATTGATTCCTGCCATGAACCCTCTGGAACTCTAAGCAAGTCCCCAGTTAAATGACTTTGTTTTTTGTTAAGTGTTGCCTTGGTCATAATGACTCTTTATAGCAATAATACTTAATCAGACCCCAAAAATCCTTGTTGTATATGTTCAAATGTAATGTATTCAATTCAAACAAAATAGTTTTACTTGGTTTGTTAACTGTCTCAGGGCTTGTTTCTTAAATAAAATTGGAGTCTTAGAAACATTTAACAGCTTTATTTTAACTATTTTATATAGTTCAGGTAGCATTGTATGATACTGGATTATAAGATAGTCATAGCAAAAGGATTCCTTACCTAATATTACCTGTAAGTATTGTGATAGAATAGTGCTTGATGGTATTATTTGGTGAAAGTTCCATCATGACATTGCCAAATGATGCATTTGTTTTGGGGCAGTGCCTGAAATTGAACCCATGATTGTAAACCTGCTGCTTCAACATTCTTCCAATGAGCTACAACCCTAGTCTTTTTCATTCCCTTATAAACTTGTGCTATGATTTCAATGCTTTCTTCCAAAATTCATGACCGAAAAAGTAATTCCCAGAGTAATATATGAATTGGATTTTTAAAGGAAACTTTGCACATGGTAATTGGACCATAAATTCTGCAGATAATGTCTTCATAATAAAAGCAAACTCCTTTTATAGAAATATTCCAGTGCACTCTTTGCAAAAGTATTCTGCAACAAGGACTCATTGACATTTGCTTCTTTGGATTTCCCAGCTTCGAAATTTTAATAAAATTATTTTTAAGTATAAAGTATGACACTTTGGATAGTCTCTATGTAGACTATATATAGTTGCTCTCTCTATAGAGTTTCATATATGTATATGCTCACCCTGTGGGCAGGATAGCCAGCGCTGAAGGCAGATAGGTAGGGCACTCTCTCAGATACTGCTCTCACATGCCCAGCCAGG
This sequence comes from Rattus rattus, assembly GCF_011064425.1. NCBI lineage: Eukaryota > Metazoa > Chordata > Mammalia > Rodentia > Muridae > Rattus > Rattus rattus. The sequence continues at coordinate 207,198,267 of NC_046155.1, forward strand.
CCACAAGATCACCCCAACTCTGGGAAACAACAGGATATCCAAGGCAAGGTTTGGGGGTGGTCCAATATTTATGGTGCTTCAGAAATCAGAAACCTTTAATCAGATCAATGGCTCTTTGCACATTGGCTTGTAAATCTGGACAAAAAATATGCTGTGTAAAGCACTGCAGTTAGCAATGCCACTCCAGCAAATCAATGTGCAATGGGAAGGTGGCAAATATGGCGAACAGAGAGTGGTGCAGGTGTGGGAGTGCAGCTGTGCTGGGCAGTGGAGCATGTCATTGCCCAGAAGGGCTGTCTGAGTGGTGTGTAGCAGCCGGAAGCTCGCAGACTCCCTCCCTAACATGCTGCCCAGACACATGATCAGCCTGGCTCTGAGCAATGACAGGTGTGCCTGCTCCATGACGCAGTTGAGAGCCAAGTAAATGTCCATGATTTGTGCTGCTGCTGAGGACCATGTTGTTATTTGTGGTAAGTGCCGTGGTCAAAAGCATGGAAGTCCATGACTCATTCTGCTGTTGGCTGTTATGGTAAAGGAAGTAGTTTCTTTTGCAGACTCATAGTGGAGAATGAGAGGCATAGATTGCTTCCATGACAGGCCCCTCTGTAGTGGTTTGAATATGCTTGGTGTATGGGAAGTGGCACTAAGAAGAGGTGTGACCTTGATAGAATAGGTGTGGCCTTGTTGGGGGAAGTATGTCACTGATTAGGCAGGCTTTGAGGGCTCCTAGTGCACAAGCTCCATCCAGTATAAAAATGTCAGTCTCCTGCAGCAGCCTTTGGATTGAGATATAGAACTCTTGGCTCTTCTAGCACCATGCCTGCCTCTGCCATGCTTTCCACCATATTGATAATGGACTGAACCTGTGAGACTGTAAGTCAGCTCCAATTAAATGTTGTCCTTTTATAAAAGTTGCCTTGGTCACAGTGTCTCTTCACAGAAATGAAACTCTAAGACCACCCATCCTCCAAAGCAATCTAGATTGACAGCCATTGTAGAGACGCCTTAAAAAGTATGATACAAAACCTCACACCAGTCAGAATGGCAAAGATAAAAAACTCAGGTGACAGCAGATGCTGGCTAGGATGCAGAGAAATAGGCACACTCCTCCATTGTTGGTGGGATTGCAAGCTGGCATAATCACTATGGAAATCAGTCTGGAGATTCCTCAGTAAAGTAGACATAATACTACCAGAGGACCGAGATATAACACTCCTGGACATACACCCAAAAGATGCTCTAACATATAACAAGAACACATGCTCCACTATGTTCATAGTAACCTTATTTATAATAGCCAGAAGCTAGAAAGAACCTAGATGTTCAACAGAGGAATGGATACAGAAAATGTGGTACATTGCACAATGACATACTACTCCTTTATTAAAAACAATGACTACATGAAATTCTTAGGCAAATAGATGGAACTAGAAAATATCGTCCTGAGTGAGGGAACCTAGTCACAAAAGAACACACATGATATGCACTCACTGATAAATGGATTTTAGCACAAAAGCTTGGAATACCTTAGGAAAAATTTACAGATCATATGAAGCCCAAGAAGAAGAAAGACCAAAATGTGGATGCTTCATTCCTTCTTAGAAGGGAGAACAAAATACTCACGGGAGGAAATAAAGGGACAAAGAGTAGAGCAGGGACTGAAGGAAAGGTCATCCAGAGGCTGCCCCACCTGGGGATCCATCCTTATGCAGCCACCAAACCCAGTCACTATTGCTGATGCCACAAAGTACTTGCTGACAGGAGCCAGATATGAGTGTCTCCTGAGAGGCTCTGCTAGAGCCCTACTTATACAGATGAGAATGGTTGCAGGTAACCATTGGCCTGAACAAGGGGACTCTAATGGCGAGTTAGGGAAAAGACTGAAGGAGCTGAAATGGTTTGCAACACCATAGGAAGAACCAACCAGATCACACCAGAGCTCACACAGACTAAACCACCAGCCAATGAATACCCATGGAGGGACCCATGGCTCTAGTCACAGATGATGGCATTGTCCAGCATCAATAGGAAGAAAAGCCCTTGGTCCTTTGAAGGCTTGTCTCCCCAATGTAGGGTAATGCCAGGGTGTTGAGTTTGGAGTGTGTAGGGGGGAAGTGGGAGCATCCTCATGGAAGCAAGGGGAGGGCATATAGGAGAGGAGCAAAGGGGATAACATTTGAAATTTAAATTCATAAAATATCCAAGAAAAATAAAATTTAAAAAATGTGATACAGATGTGGAAGTGTAGAGCTTCACAGTTGATGGCAACGGACAGGAAAGACTTGGTTACCTTTAAGGGGCTGGCCTCTCTGTAAAATTCCCAAGTAATCGATAAAAATATTATTGGAGTGAGGGGAGAGAAGAAAAGGAAAAAAAGAAGAAAATGAAATGATTTTTTGTACTATACCATATAGATTCATTCATTATCGTGACTGGGCTAGATAGAAAGAGAATTATAGATTCATTCTTAATATAAAACGAAAACAGTTCCTAGGAGTTTGAGAAGCAGGGTTTAAAATGCACAGCTCTCCATGCAGCTCGACTTATAAAGATCTGTAAAATTAACAGGATAAAACGCTGAACCTCTCTGATCCTTTCCCTGGATTCTACTTGAAGGCAGAACAGAGGGGAAGGCAAAGGAGAGAAACAACCTGAACTGAATGAAGTTGAGGCAGGAACTATGATGAAATATACATAAGAACTAAATTAGCAGTATTAAAAAGTATCCATCATTGCAGACTGGTACAACCATTCTGGAAATCAGTCTGGAGGATCCTCAGAAAATTGGACATTGAACTGCCTGAGGATCCAGCTATACCTCTCTTGGGCATATACCCAAAAGATGCCCCAACATATAAAAAAGACACGTGCTCCACTATGTTCATTGCAGCCTTATTTATAATAGCCAGAAGCTGAAAGAACCCAGATGCCCTTCAACAGAGGAATGGATACAGAAAATGTGGTACATCTACACAATGGAATATTACTCAGCTATCAAAAAACAACGACTTTATGAAATTAAGAGGCAAATGGTTGAACTGGAAAATATCATCCTGAGTGAGCTAACCCAATCACAGAAAGACATACATGGTATGCACTCATTGATAAGTGGCTATTAGCCCAAATGCTTGAATTACCCTAGATGCCTAGAACAAATGAAACTCAAGACGGATGATCAAAATGTGAATGCTTCACTCCTTCTTCAAAAGGGGAACAAGAATACCCTTGGCAGGGAAGAGAGAGGCAAAGATTAAACAGACACAGAAGGAACACCCATTCAGAGCCTGCCCCACATGTGGCCCATACATATACAGCCACCCAATTAGACAAGATGGATGAAGCGAAGAAGTGCAGACCGACAGGAGCCGGATGTAGATCTCTCCTGAGAGACACAGCCAGAATACAGCAAATACAGAGGTGAATGCCAGCAGCAAACCACTGAACTGATAATAGGACCCTGCTGAAGGAATCAGAGAAAGAACTGAAGAGCTTGAAGGGGCTTGAGACCCCATATGTACAACAATGCCAAGCAACCAGAGCTTCCAGGACTAAGCCACTACCTAAAGACTATACATGGACTGACCCTGGACTCTGACCTCATAGGTAGCAATGAATATCCTAGTAAGAGCACCAGTGGAAGGGAAGCCCTGGGTCCTGTTAAGACTGAACCCCAGTGATCTAGACTGTTGGGGGAGGGCGGCAATGGGGGGAGGGGGGAGGGAACACCCATAAGGAAGGGGAGGAGGGATGTTTGCCCGAAACCGGGAAAGGGAATAACACTCGAAATGTATATAAAATACTAAAGTTAATAAAAAAAAAAAAGTATCCATCAGAGCTTTAGTAATGAGTATTTATGCTAATTTGTCAATTTGCATAGATTATATAATTGGTACATTGTAAAATATTCATGTGCATAATTTTGTGGGCAAGTGCCACACAGCACCTAATGCTCCATCTTTTTGTTTGTTTGTTTGTTTTGTTTTTTTGGTCCTGGGAATTGATCTTAAATCCTTGGCCATACTAACCCAATGTCCTTTCAGGGAGCTGCAAACCAATGCCCTTTTTGCCTTTCACTATGAGAAAGGGGCTAAGCTACCTAGGCTAACGAAGCATTCACTCTATTGCCTGAACAGGCTTTAAACAAGTGATCCTTCTGCCTCAGCCTCCTAAAGAGCTAAGCTTGCATTCTGTCTCACCAGGACTGAGTTTACAAGACGTTTTTTGTAGCTTTAGAAATGCATGAAGCCAGGAAATTATTTTATTTATCTCAAGTAATTAGTTACATTCATTAAAAGTTGTACGCCAAAAAAACATTCTGTAATTTGGTGTGCTATAAATGTGACTGATTGTGACATACTTTAACTAGAAAAGTATGATTTTTATGGCCATAATGAGGAGAAACCATATAAGGTGTCAGGGGAGGAGCTGTCTGGAAGGATAATTTTTCCTGTTCTTCGAATCATTATTCCACAAGTCTAGGAAAAGCCATCTCTTTGCACTCAACTGCAGTGTACCCTATCATTTTAAGGGCTTATCTATTTCTCTGTGTGTAATCTAATCCTGTTTACTATGTCAATAATTGATTAAAGGGTGGGTGATTGGCCCCTCTACTCTGGAACATCAAGGTATACAGTGTGCAGAAACTTGTTACAGTGTATTAATTCTAACCTCAGTCAGTGTTCAGGAGTCAAGTTCAGGTTCAGTTCTTCAACTGTCCAGGACTCTGGCATCTCAGTGGGCCTGTTTCTTAGCTGTTTTTTTTTTTTTTTCTTTCTTTTCTGTAGATTAGAAGAGCAAACTTAGATAGAACAGTTTTGCTTTCTGTTGAACTTAGTCAATGTCACATCCAATTTCTAGCAAAACCAAATACTTTATGTTATACATTAAATAAATTATTTTCCATAATCTGTTAGACAATGAGTAGTCTAAACATATTTGTAACAATTGTGTTCTAGGAACAAAAGACATTTACCACCCTGACAATGCATTATAAACCTGCAGCCCCACTCAGATGTCTCTGTACTAATGCTTAGGATAAATACTCCAATCAGCTTTCAAATTTTTCTAATTTCAATTGAACTAACATAAAAATGGTCAGGCGGTATTGTCAATTTTATTAGATTTTCTATTGCTTTGATACTAAACATGTATTCCATGTCTGGTTATTAATAGCTCAGCCTTGTCAAACATACAGTTCTACAAAGAAAATAGTAAAGCACACACAAACACACACACACGCACACACACACACACGCATCTTACATGGAAAAACAATGAACAAACTTCAAGTTTTAGAGCTTTATGAAATGTTAAATGTTACCTGATAGTTGACATTTAGTTCAAGAACACTGAAAGATCCATTAAGGGAACATGTTGCCATAAATATTAAAGAGAACTAACCTTTTATCCCGCACTAGGGCCAGCACCCATGGGGCTGCATGGCACTATGGGGCACCCCTATCTCAGTGGTTCCACACTGCCCCCAAGTACACTCTGACCCAGGCGGTCCACGTTCCAGCGTCGCACCTTGCCATGCTGCTTTCACTCACAGTTCCCTTTGTTGATTGGCTACAATCCCAGGCATACATATTCCAATTCCACAATGGGCTTCGTGTGTGATGCGTTCCATCACAGAACCTTCTCTTGAACTCAATTAAGTCGCCACGTGAAAGAACACACAACACAATAACCTCTGATACAATTGATAAGCTATAAGTTGCCCATCTAGATAGCACAAAATCCTGTACACACCCATAAATAAAAATATTCATAACAACCTTTATCTTTGCGCAGAGAAAAGTTAACATCTGCAGACATGTTCTTTCAGCCTCTCCTCCTCCTCTCTCTAGATCCTTCTTTTTCTAAAACTTTGCTTCCTCCCATCCTTTCTTTTCTTCCGATGACAGGCCTCATTCTATCCTGTATCTGCCTTCAAGCATAAAGACATCAACCTACACTTCACCCTTTCTGTCTAATTAAAAAACAAACAGACAAAAAACAACAACAAAAAAACTTCTCTCAAATGGAAGCTGAGCATAATTATTATAATTTGTAATTAATAAAGTATAAAATATATCTAACACCCAGTCTAACATTTTGTCAGTTAAACAGAACATTTCGTTATCTATTGAGATACTAATGTCTTGAAAGGCTAAGATTTAAGAAGAGTCTTTCCAAAATGCAAAGTACTGGTCAACATTAATCAGAAAACTCAAATAATCTTAGTACAGCTCTTCTAGTTTTGAATGTTCCCCTTCTCTTTAGAAGTATTTCTTTTGTGTATCTGTTGGCCTTTGTACTGGAGGCTTTTCACGGATATCTCTGGTCTCGCTAGGTGAATGGGTTCAGGCAGAGGAGAGAGAACTTGGGCAGGAAGGAGGAACTGCTTGGTGCTTCTCCACTACCTCCGTTTCAGCTGCTGCCGCTATGCTATGGTTGCTCCAAGAAGTTGGGCCAGGCTGAGCCAGCAGGAGACTGATTATCCAGCAGGGAAAGCAGGGGAGCTTTGAGCAGTGATTTCGGGAGAGCAGCTCTCTTCCCCAAGCAGCAGTGTTCTATCTCTTAGGACAGAAGCTCTCAGATGATAGGATTTTTATATACAGTTTTGAGATGGGTCAGGGTCTGCCTGCAGGTACTTCCTACTGATTTGGCCTGATTACTTGGGAATACCTCATCTACATATTTGTGGGCGTGGTCCTGCTTCTATGTGACTGATTTATCTTGAGCTTACATGACCTGTATTCAAGTCCTTACCTGTGGAGGAGGGACTTGGGGTGTTGCCCTATATGACTGATCTGTCTCAAACCTCTTTACAGAGGGTTGTGGAGGGCTGTAGCTACATGAGAGGGGACTGATCTCCTAGGAGACTGGGAATGTCCCTGCCTTTCTTCAGGGTCCCTGGGGCTTTAACCTATCTTGACTGGCAACCAGGATACCTTTCATAGCCCGCCACCCCATACATATCTATTATGCTAGTGTTTCCATTGACAGTAAAACTTTGAAAAAGATTGTTTTTTCTTAGTGTTCTGATTAATAAATAATTATATTCTATTCTCCACAAGTGCTTGAAGATAATACACAATAGGAGAAAGGTATGGGTACTTCATTTCATCCCTCCAGTGATGTTAGTTACTCCCACCCTTTCTCTCATCTGATCAGTGAACACAGACGTGCTCTACCTCTGTAATCTCAAATTCATCACGAAGCTGGTGGAGTTCAGCCTTCTAACACTCATCTTACTCATTTTGTTGACTCCAACAATAAATAGGTCTTTGAACTTCTTCATGACCTTCAGTGTCTGGATTGACAATCTTTCCATTACAAACATAGTTTGCATGGAGTTTAAGAGAATGTGAGTTCATTACGGCAGGGGATATATGATAACTAAAGAAACCCAATGCGTGGTTAAGAGAACTTGTAGCAACATCTGCTACATCTTAGGTGATCAGGAGAAGGAACAGGAGAAGAAGCAGGGCTAGGTTATCAAAGCCTATTCATAGTGACCCATGCCTACTAGCTAGGTCTCATACCCTCTTAAAACTTTGTTACCTATAGCCCATCACCTTTCACATGCAACCTTCTGGTTTACTCAGAGCACAAAGAACAGTGGCACTGGTCTGCATTTCACACTGTGTAGATTGTTTCAATAATTTTTTCCTTGATTTCAAACCTTTGAACTTTATTAAAGCAATTTTATTTTTAGTGCTTTTCCACTAGAATCCAGCTATATCCTACTTAGATTGGGGCTTTTAGATGTTACTCTTTTGGAGATATTTCTCATCTCTGACATTTTTATTTCCATCAAATGTTATCTTAAACCAAGTGACTCTTTTATTCAGTCTTCCTATAAATATCCTCATCATAATGGATTAATACACATGTCCTGCTTCTGCTCCCTGCTGTTATCTATGGAATGTATACTGTTCATTTTCCCATCAATATTTCTAAAAATTTTTAAATGAATTATGGTGTCATCATCAAGGTAAAATTCAAGAACCCTTTTCCAGGTAATATGCCAGGTAATACTTATTCCCACAAAGCAAACAATCACCAAACTGAGAATGTACATTGTTCATAGACACGTAAGATCTTCTCAAAACAAATAAACAAGAACTAAATACACAAACACATGAAGATGTTATGTTATAAATAAGTGCTCAATCAGCAACGATTCAGGACAAAGTGGTAGATTAACTAGAATTGGAGGCTGAGAGGAGGCAGCAAGAGAGGTCAATGTGGTTATTGAGGAAGGAGAAGGCAGCTGTGTATGTAACCATCTGGATAAAAGAATAAAGAATTTCGAACCAAAAGAATTCCCCAAACCTCTATGGAAGAATACATTTGACAGCAGAAATCAGGCTCTTGGGAGAGATGTACATGATCCTTTGATGAAGGATACTAGAGATATAAAAAGAGTTTGGATTTTATTCAAGTTGGTGTTGGGTTTGATAAATCAAGGTGCTTTGGCAGCATAGTTTCTAGAGATGAGGGAGACCTTTAGTTTCTCAAACTCATCTTTTCATACAATCAACTAGTAAGAAGGATCAGGTCTATCAGAGCCTAAAAGGTAGAATAAATAGCTAAAGGCTGACCTGTCCAGCAGGCCCAGTTATTCAGGGTCCCGAAGAGGCTCTACCTGAGTGTCAAGAGGGGGAGAAAAGGAGACCAAGCAAGGTTCTGTTGTCACAGTCTCGTTTATTGAGAGGAATGTACAGCATTTAAAGCTCTGAGGCAGGTTGGGGATTTAGCTCAGTGGTAGAGCGCTTGCCTCAGGAAGTGCAAGGCCCTGGGTTGGTCCCCAGCTCCAAAAAAAAGAACCAAAAAAAAAAAAAGACCAGATGTAAAGCTCTGAGGCAGGAATTGAAGCAGGAACTGAAGCTCAGGGTGGGGGAGTATTGGGAAGTGCCCAAGGATATAAGGTGAATCACTAAACTGCAAGATATCCTCGTTAAAGAAAGAGGCAACAGTCTTCTGGGGACATGTTCTTTGAAAAGGTCGAACCCTTCTCAGGAATCTGCTCAGGGACATCCGGTGTTTGCTTAGGCTGAAACATCCTGTGATTGCTCCCGGAATCTTCCAGGAAGAGGCTTTTGTCCAACAATCTCATAATCTTACAACAGCCACCTTAGGGGTGAGCATCTGTGGCCATACAGCCCAGAGTCATGTAGCCACCTTGAGCTATGCAGTCACAAAGCGGCCAGGCCCAAATCCGATACCGCTCCCTACAAAAGGCCAAACCTCCTCCTCCTCCTCCCCCTCCCCTTCCTACTTCTTCATTTTAGTTGTCTCTAAAGGAGAGATTTTTGTAGCATCAGATGGAACAGACTCCCTGTGTTCTAGGAAAGATCCACTGCACTGCAAAGGCTCTGAGAACCATGCTCCATCTCAGTGTTAGTGGAGACCACTGCTAGCTAAAGCTATTTAAACTGATAGCTTTACCACCATTCCCTTCCAGGTTTAGGTCAGTACTGAACTCAACAATCGTAGTTGAAGAAAGGGGGTATTTATGGAGGGAGAATAGAGAACTTTAACATTCTGCCCATTTGGTTCTTAAGATAATGGATTTTCTTCAGGGGACATTTTTGTAGGCACAATATCCATAATTCATTTCCCTAAAAGAGTGGTCCAGAGTTCACTACAGTCACCCAACCAGAAGAATGAATTACTAGGTCTCTTCATAAAATTTAAGCTTTCCTTCTTGAAGTCTGACTAAATGTTAGGTTCATGTTGCCCATTTACATAGATCCCCATTCTGGATACAACAACAGCAACAGCAAAACACTTAAAAATTAAAATACTTTCAAGGAATTGGATTGAAAAGGCATTTGTGCTGTGTGCTGTGTGTGTGTGTGTGTGTGTGTGTGTGTGTGTGTGTGTGTGTGTGTGTGTTTTGTTTTCCATTTGGAAATTCAAGTGACAAGACAAATTGTTCCAGAAAAGGTGATGATTGACAATATTGGGAAACAATTCAGCAATTCTGAAAAGAGAGAAATGGGACTGGTGACAAACTTCAAGTGCCCTAAACACTGTCTTCTTTTTCAAATTTGGTTCTGTTGGCAGTACTGTTGTTGTTGTTGTTCATTTATTTGCAAAAAGAGTTATAGTTGCTGTTTCTAGTCCCATTTCTCTGGAATTTATACTGACAGGATAAAGAAAACAGCTAAACATAGACTCTACATTTTTATGTTAGTATAAAAGTCAGGGAAATAAAACATGGGAAGATACTGACAGCTCTTACAGATCCATCTTGGATTCTAACAATCAAAGGTGTTTGCATGAAAACACTAAATCAGAAATAACTTTTTTTCTCAAAAGGCAATGAGGAGCAAAAGACACAGGGAGCTAATTTAGTATTGTAATGATTATCCTAACATTTTAAACCTGACTCTTGGTCTATTAACTTTTATTCTAAAATTTTCAAATGAGCCTCAAGGAAATTTGCTTTACAGCTAATGCGATGTTACAATAGAGACCTCTGGTTTGGGGGGCACTTAAAATATTTATTTTTAACTTACCTTATTGTGCCAGGTATGAGTTTTATCTCTGCCAGTGTTCTCTTTGACGTCTTTGGAGCTCCAGGAGAGTGTTTGAGACACCCTTTCTCAGTTCCGTTTCTTCCATTGTAGACCTCCCTGTAATCATTCACAAAATAGAACTCAGGGTTTGCAGTGATGTTTTATGCCAAAATTTGATTTAAACAACAAAGAAACTAGCAACAAAAACAATACAACAACAAAAAGCCCAACCAAAACAAAATTATAAATCAAATCGGCAAAGAACTCATAGAATTTTTCAGATTGTCTGTTAATAGACTGTTATATTCCTATAAACCCACTAAAGCAGCACTTTAGGAAAAAGTTCTTAAGTGGCTGTTTGGTGGGATTTGTTTTTCTTGTTCTACTGAGATATACTAGAAGCCCATAGGAAAAGCTACTTTCAAAAGGCTTGTGCTGTTTCAAAAAGAATGCATACGATAGTAGTTTAGAAAAATAGACATTCAGTAGAACTCAAGTTTATTTATATGGATATAAGTATTGAAATTTGCCCTCATGAGTTCTATAACAGTTTGCCTACAGTGACTGTTCATTAACAGTCACTGGAATTATTTAGTAGCTTGATGTTTGCTGTAGTTTCTCCATTCCTTGGGCACACCACTGCTCCTTAGGAAAAATTAGAACTTGAAGCCAGGGGTGGAGGCACATTTGGAATTCAAGCTGCTTCATGCATTTGCCAGAAAACTCCAATCCAGCTAGCATTGTTTAAATGAAGACACCAGATCGATGATGTTGATTGGTGATCAAGTTTCAATTGCAAAAGATAAATCACAGACTTCTATTCTGTCCTTAGGTCCCATCCCTAGACAAAGAGCTGACAATTTTTTTCTTAGTTTACTAAGTTGCCTTTCAAATATAATATAGAGGCTGGCAGGTACTTGCTGCCCAGCTTGGCTCTCAGGAAAAGTGAAGATAAGAGAGATATGTATAGTAATTGCTCCCATTTTCTTACTGTGCACCCAAACATAATTCTCAAAAATTATCTTTTTGAAATGATGCACACTCAAGGTTTTTCCCGTTATGTCCAGCTTCATTTATTCAGCACAAGGCTGTGAGACTCAACCGTGTTATTTTCTGCAGTGATAATTTATGCAATTACCTTACTGAATAGTGTCTAGTGTTTACACATTGCATGGTTCATGAGTATAGAGGTTGTCTGTTCACTGTGGTACATCCATGCCCCCCCTCCACACACACAGTCACTTAAATATTTTAAATTTTAAAAAGTCTATGTTTGTCTCTGTACACATTGGAAAGCCACCTAACATGGATGCTGGAAATTGAACTCAGGTTCTTTGAAACAGCAGTATGTGCTCTTAAGTACAGAGCTACCTTTCTAGCCCTATATGCAGTCATGGCTGGCCTGGAACTCACAGACGTCTGCCTGCATCTCCCAGCTAAGTGCTGGGATTAAAGGTGTATATTTCCACTCCCATCTAAATAGAAAACTACGTGAAGGCACTGTCCTGCAGCCTCTTGGTGAGTTTTCTTTTTTCTGTAAGGCAATAGACTTCAAAAGCAGGTGATCTAAAGCCAGAGATTTTCTATAACCAGAGTAAAATCTGTTTCATGGTCTGCCTGTGGATGTCAATTTGTCTCAGAGAAACTGACTGACCACACGGCCATCAAGCCTAGGACAGCCATGGGGACTTCTTAGACAAAGTCATCTTTAGCAAGTATCATTTTTCTATATGGTTTGAGCTACTACTAAAAGTGATAAAGAATTGTTCCTTTTTAAATTTCATCACATACTTGTGGTTTGCTCTTACATCAGGTTAAATTATGATGAATGCTTACTTTCAAAATACTTTTTACCAGCTTTATTCCATTCATCAAGGGTGCTAAGAGCTTATCTGGAAATAATTTAGTATGTTTTTGTGTACACAGTCATATGAGTGGCTAAAGATATTTGGAATTTTTTCAATGTTTCAACTTTGTCTTATTTAGATTCTTTATTTTAGTGTTTAAGATTTTTTTATTGGATACTTTTTACTTATATTTCAAATGTTATCCCCTTTCCCAGTTTCCCTTCCACAAATCCCCTATGTCATCCCCTATCGCCCTTCTTCTATGAGGGTGTTCCCCTCTCCAACCACCGAACTCTTCCCAGCTCCCCACTATGACATTTCCATACAATGAGGGGTCCAGCCACGGCAGAACCAAGAGCTTCTCCTTCCATTGGAGTCCAACAAGGCCATCATCTACTACATATACAGCTGGAGTCATAGGTCTGTCCATGTGTACCACTTGGGTAGTGGTTTAGTCCGTGGGAGCTCTGGTTGGTTGGTATTGTTGTTTTTATGGGGCTGCAAGCCCCTTCAGCTCCTTCAATTCGTTCTCTAACTCCTCCAATGGGTACCTCATTCTCACTTCAATGGTTTGCTGCTAGCATTCGCCTCTGTCTTTAATATGCTCTGGCTGAACTTCTCAGAAGACAGCTAAAATGGGCTCCTGTCATCATGCTCTTCTTTGAACCAGCAATATGGTCTGGGTATGGTGGCTTTGTGTATATGGGAAGGATCCCCAGGTGGGGGCAGTCTCTGTATGGCCATCCCTTCAGTCTCTGCTCCAAACTTGTTTCCATATATCCTCCTATGAATATTTTTGTTCCCTCTTTTAAGAAGGACTGATACATCTGTATATTGGTCATCCTTCTTGAGCTTCATGTGGTCTATGGATTACATCTTGGGTAATTTGCGCAATTGGAATAACATCCATTTATTAGTGAGTGCATACGATGTGCTTTTTTGTGATTGTGCTACCTGACAGAGGATAATATTTTCTGGGTCCATCTATTTACCTATGAATTTCATGGGTCATTGTTTGTTTCTTTTTCTTTTATTGGATTTTTGTAAATTTACATATCAAATGTTATTCCCTTTCCTGGTTTCCTGGACATAAGTCCCCTATCCCAACCCACTCCCCTTCTTCTATAAGGGTGTTCCCTCACCATCCACGCCTCTTCCTGTCCCCCACTCCCCGGCATTGCCCTACACTGGGGGTCAAGCCTTGGCAGGACCAAGGGCTTTTCCTTCCATTGGTGCCTAACAAGGTCATCCTCTGCTACATATGCAGTTGGAGCCATAGGTCAGTTCATGTATAGACTTTGGATAGTGGTTTAGTCCCTGGCAGCTTCGGTTGGTTGACATTGTTGCTCTTATGGGGTTGCAATCCCCTTCAGCTCTTTCAATCCTTTCTCTAAATCCACCAACAGGCAGCCCATTCTCAGTTCAATGGCTTGCTGCTAGCATTCTTTTTTTTTTTTTTTTTTAAAGATTTATTCATTTATTATATATAAGTACACTGTAGCTGTCTTCAGACACACCAGAAGAGGGCATCGGATCTCATTATAGATGGTTGTGAGCCACCATGTGGTTGCTGGGATTTGAACTCAGGACCTCTGGAAGAGCAGTCAATGCTCTTAACCACTGAGCCATCTCTCCAGCCCCTGCTGCTAGCATTCTTCTCTGTATTTGACATTCTCTGGCTGTATCTCTCAGGAGACATCTATATCGGGCTCCTGTCAGCATGCACTTCTTAGCTTCATCAATCTTATCTACTGTTTGTGGATATATATATATATATATATATATATATATATATATATATATATATGAATCATATATGGGGCAGGATCTGAATGGCCATTCCTTCAGTCTCTGCTCCAAACGTTGCCTCTATATCCACTCCTATGAGTATTTTTGTCCCCCCTTTTAAGAAGGAGTGAAGCATCCACACTTTGGTCATCTTTCTTGAGCTTCATGTGGCCTGTGGACTGAAACTTGGGTAATTCAAGCTTTTGTGCTGATATCCACTTATCAGTGAGTGCATACCAAGTGTGATTTTCTGTGATTTGGTTACCTCACTCAGGATGATATTTTCTATTTCAATCAATTTGCCTATAAATTTCATGAAGGCATTGTTTTTGATATCTGAGTAGTACTCCATTGTGTAGACGTACCATATTTTGTGTATCCATTAATCTGTTGAAGGGCATCTGGGTTCTTTCCAGCTGCTGGCTATTATAAATAAGGCTGCTATGAACATAGTGGAGCATGTGTCTTTGTTGTATGTTGGAGCATCTTTTTGGTATATGCCCAAGAGAGGTATAGCTGGGTCTTCAGGTAGTGCTATGTCCAATTTTCTGAGGAACCTCCAGACTTTTTTCCAGAGTTGTTATACCAGTTGCAATCCCACCAGCAATGGAGGAATATTCCTCCTTCTCCACAACCACGCCAGCATCTGTTTTCACCTGAGTTTTGATCTTAGCCATTCTGACTGGTGTGAGGTGGAATCTCAGGGTTGTTTTGATTGGTATTTTCCTGATGAGTAAGGGTGTTGAGCACTGCTTCAGGTATTTCTCAGCCATTTGATATTACTCAGAGGAGAATTCTTTGGATTACCTCGGTACCCCATTTTAATAGGGTAATTTGGCTCTCTGGAGTCTAACTTCTGAGTTCCTTGCATATTTTTGATATTAGCCGTCTATCAGATGTAGGATTGGTAAAGATCTTTTCCCAATCTGTTGGTTACCATTTTGTCCTAATAGCTCTGTCATTGGCCTTACAGAAGCTTTGCAGTTTTATGAGATCCTATTTGTTGATTTTTGATCTTGGAGCATAAGCCATTGGTATTTTGTTCAGGAAATTTTCCCCAGTGCCCATGTGATCAAGACTCTTCTCCACCTTTTCTTCTATTAGTTTGAGTGTATCTGATTTGATGTGGAGGTTCTTTGTTCATTTGGACTTAAGCTTTGTACAGGGTTATAAATGGATCAATTTGCATTCTTTTATATGCTGACTGACCAACAGTTGAATCAGCAAGATTTATTCAAAATGCTATCTTTTTTCCACTGGATGGTTTTAGATCCTTGGTCAAAGATTGTGTGACCAGAGGTATGTGGGTTCATTTCTGGGTTTCCAATTCTATTGCACTGATCTACCTGCCTGTCCCTGTACCAATACCATACACTTTTTTTTATCACTATTGCTCTGTAATCCTGCTTGAGTTCAGGGATGGTGATTTCCGGAGAAGTTCTTCTATTGTTGAGGATAGTTTTTTGATATCCTGGTTGGTTTTTTTTTGTTGTTGTTGTTTGTTTGGTTTTTTTTTTTGTTGTTGTTGTTGTTTTTTTGTTATTCCAAATGAATTTGTGAATAGCTCTTTCTAACTCTATGAAGAATTCAGTTGGAATTATGAGGGCATTGCATTCAATCTATACATTGCCTTTTGCCAAATGGCCATTATTATTATATTAATCCTGTCAATCCATGAGCATGGGAGATCTTTCCATCTTCTGAGATCTTCTTCAATTTCTTTCTTCAGAGACTTGAAGTTCTTGTCATACAGATTTTTCACTTGCTTGGTTAGAGTCACACCGAGGTATTTTATGTCATTTGAAACAATTATGAAGCATGCCATTTCACTAATTTCTTGCTCAGCCTGTTTCTCCTTTGAGTAGAGGAAGGCTACTGATGTTTGAGTTAATTTTATACCCAGCCACTTTGCTGAAGTTGTTTAGGGCTTAGTAGTTCTCTGGTGGAACTTTTGTGGTCTCTTAAGTATACTATCATATCATCTGCAAATAGTGATATTTTGACTTCTTGCTTTCCAATTTGTATCACTTTGACCTCCTTTTATTTTCAGACTGCTGTGGCTAGGATTTCGAGTACTATATAGAATAAGTAGGGAGAGAATGGGCAGCATTGTCTAGTCACTGATTTTGGTGGGATTACTTCAAGTTTCTCTTCATTTACTTTGATGTTGGATACTGGTTTGCTGTATGTTGCTTTTACTACATTTATGTGTGGGCCTTGCTTTCCTAATCTTTCTAAGACATTTAAAATGAAGGGGTGGTGAATTTTGTCAAATGCTTTCTCAGCACCTAATGAGATAATCATGTGCTTTTTTTTTTTAAGTTGGATTATATAGGGATTACATAGATGGATTTCTGTATATTGAACAATGTCTGCAATCCTGGGATGAATCCTACTTGATTATGAGGGATCATCATTTTGATGCGTTCTTGTATTTGATTTGTGAGAATTATTTTATATATTTTTGCATCCGTACTCATAAGGATTATTGGTCTGAAGTTTTCTTTCTTTGTTGGGTCTTCTGTGTTTTAGGTACAAGGATAATTGTAGTTTCATAGAAGGAATTTGGTAATGGTCTGTCTGTTTCAATTTTGTAGAATAGTTTGGACAGAATTGATATGATATTTTATGAAGGTCGGATAGAATTCTGCACTAAACCCATCTGGTCCTTGGCTTCTTTCGACTTTTAATACCTGCTTCTATTTCTGTAGGAGTTAACGAACTGTTTAAATGGTTTATCTGATCATAATTTAACGTTGGTGCCTGGTCTCTGTCTAGAAAATTGTGCATTTCATCCAGATTTTCCAGGTTAGTTCAATATAGACTTTTTTTCATAGGATCTGATGATGTTTTGAATTTCTTAAGATTCTGTTTTTATATATTCCTTTTATTTTCTGATTTTTGTTAATTTGGATACACATACTTTCTCTCTCTGACATCTAGTTATTCTGGCTAAGGGTTTATATATCATGTTGATTTTCTCAAAGAATCAGCTCCTGGTTTGTTGATTCAGTATATAGTTCTTTTTGTTTCTACTTGGCTGATTTCATCCCTTGATTATTTCCTGTTCTCTACTTCTTTTAGGTGTATTTGCTTCTTTTTGTTCTAGAACTTTTAGGTGCACTGTCAAGCTGCTAGTTTATTCTCTCTCCAGTTTGTTTTTGGAGGCACTCAGAGCTATGAGTTTTCCTCTTAGCACTGCTTTTATTATGCCACATAAGTTTCAGTATGCTGTGCCTTCATTTTCATTAAATTCTAAAAAGTCTTTAATTTCTTTATTTCTCCCTTGACCAAGTTATCATTGAGTAGATCATTGTTCAGCCTCCATGTGTATGTGGGCTGGGCTTGTTTTTTTTTCTTCTTCTTCTTTTTCTTTTTTTTTTTTCTTCTGGCGCTTTCCACCCTACCATTTTTTTTTTTCTTTCACAACTACATGTTTTTTATAAAAATCTCTTTTTTTTTTGTTTTTTTTTTTTTTTGTTATTGAACACCAGCTCACATGGTGATCTGATAGGATGTTTGAGATTATTTCAATCTTCTTGTATCTATTGAGGCCTGTTTTGTGAGCGATTACATTGTCAGTTTTGAAGAAGGTACCACGAGGTGCTGAGAAGAAGGTATTTTCTTTTGTTTTAAGATGGAATATTCTCTAAAGATCTGTTAAATCCACTTGATTCATAAGTTCTGTTAGTTTCTCTATGTATCTGTTTAGTTTCTGTTTCCATGATCTGTCCATTGATGAGAATGGGGTGTTGAAATCTCCCACTATTATTGTGTGAGGTAAAATGTGTGCTTTGACCTTTAGTATGGTTTCTTTTATGAATGTAGGTGCCCTTGCATTTAGAGCATAGATATTCAGGACTGAGAGTTCATCTTGGAGGATTTCTATTTTGATGAATACAAAGTGTCCTTCCTTATCTTTTCTGATAACTTTTGGTTGAAATTTGATTTCACTGGAAAATAGAATGGCCACCCCAACTTGTTTTGTAGCACCATTTGCTTGGAAATTTTTTCCAGCCTTTTACTCTGAGGTAATGTCTGTCTTTGTCTCTGAGATGTGTTTTCTGTATGCCACAAAATGCTGGGTCCTTTTTATGTATCCAGTCTGTTAGTCTACGTCTTTTTATTGGGGAATTGAGTCCATTGATGTTAAGGAATATTAAGTAAAAGGTATTGTTGTCTGCTGTTATTTTTGTTAATAGAGGTGGAATTATGTTTGTGTGGCTATCTTCTTTTTGTTCTGTTGCAAGGAGATTACTTTTTTGCTTTTCATAGGGTGTAGTCTTCCTTCTTATGTTGAAGTTTTCCATTTATTATTCTTTATAGAGCTGTATTTGTGGAAAGATTTTGTGTAAATTTGGTTTTGTCATGGAACATTTTGGTTTCTCCATCTATGTTAATTGAGAGTTTTGCTGGATATAGTAACCTGGGTTAACATTTGTGTTCTCTTAGTGTCTGTATGACATCTGCCCAGGATCTTCTGGCTTTCATAGTCTCTGATGAGATGTCTGATGTATTTTTTATAGGTCCAACTCTATATGTTACTTTACCTTTTTCCCTTGTTGCTTTTAATACTCTTTCTTTGTTTTGTGCATATGATATTTTGACTATTATGTAATGGGAGGAATTTCTTTTCTGAACCGATCTATTTGGAGTTCTGTAGGCTTCTTTTACATTTATGGGCACCTCTTTTCTCTCGGTTATGGAAATTTTATTCTAAAATTTTGTTGAAGATATTTACTAGCCCTTCAACTTGGAAATCTTTGCTCTTTCTATACTTAGTATTCTTAGGTTTGATCTTCTCATTGTGTCCTGGATTTCCTGGATGTTTTCAGCTAAGAGCTCTTTGCATTTTGCATTTTTTTTGATGGTTATGACAATGTTTTCTATGGTATCTTCTGCCACTGAGATTCTTCCTTCTATCTCTTCTATTCATTTGGTGATGCTTACATCAATGACTCCTGATCTCTTTCCTCGGTTTTCTATCTCCAGGGTTGTCCTCCTTTGTGCTTGCTTTATTGTTTCTATTGCCATTCTTAGATCCTAGGTGGTTTTGTTCAATTTCTTGACCTATTTTGTTGTGTTTTCCTGTAATTCTTTAAGAGATTTTTGTGTTTCTTCTTTAAGGGCTTCTGCTTGTTTACCTGTATTTTCCTCTATTTCTTTAAGGAGATTATTTTTGTCCTTCCTAAAGTACTTTATCCTCTTCATGAGATGTGATTTTAGATCCATACCTTGCTATTCCGGTGTGTTTGATATTCATTATTTGCTTTGGTGGGAGAAGTGGGCTGAAGATGTCAAGTAGTCTTAGTTTCTGTTGCTTAGATTCCTGTCCTTGCCTCTTGTCATCAGGTTGTCTCAGGTGTTAGCTGGTTTTGCTGTCTCTTACAGTGGCTTGACACTCCTATAAGCCTGTGTGTCAGCACTCCTATAGACCTGTTTTCTCCCAGTGGGATCTGGATACTGATTGCTGTGGGATCGGTCATCTCAGGGTGCAGGCAGAAACCAGAAAGTTCCTGTCCCAGACTGGGTCTGGGTTTGTGTTTCCTGAGAGCTCCAGGCAGGTTGCTAGAAGCAGAAGATTTCATTTCATCTTACCTCTGCTCTCAGGTGTGTCAGCATTCCTGGTGACTAGCTTTCAGCTCTGGGCATAGGCAGAGACTATAAGAAAACTCTTCTTGACTGCTCCTATGTCTCTGTGTCCAGAGGACTCTAGTCAGGTTCCTCTTGGGCCATGAATGTGAGCAGAAGTAGTTGTCTCCCCTGAGCTGTCAGATTAGTTTGCACATCTGAGAGTCCAGTTCTCTGCCCCATGGGATTTGAATACAGAGAGCTGTTGGATTGGCCAGCTCTGGGTGCAAGCAGAAACCACGTTATTTACTTTCATATTGAAATAATACCATCATTTTCATCATAAAGTTAAATATATATTTCAGTGCTCCAAGTACCACATGGTAAACTTTCTGTATGTCATTAGAAAGTTATTTGAGAGAAGTTTCTAGTAAGAGCTATATGTATCCATTTAGGATAATATTAATAGATACAGAATAATTATATATATTAAATTATTTACTGCATAAAATATTTTTGTATAGTCGGAGATCATTATGTGTTATTTCTGCTTTTTTGGGTTAACATGGCAATGACTTTCTAATAAACATTTTACTTAAGAGAGTAATTTGCATATAATTTTATCTCTGAACTGTATTTTTGAAATATTATTAAACATTTTTTATATAATATTTTGTTAAATGTGAGAATTGGTGCTTTGCTTAATGTTTGTTCTTTTCACATATATGTTTAAATGTGTTGCCATTGTTTGTTCTGAGTTGAACTATACTTCTTCAACTGATGGTGTCCATTACTAACTTCCAGCTTCTTAGGATGGTCTGATTTGAAAACTGCTTCTTTCTGAATATAATTCACTAAGGATTTAGAGATGAGACATGCCATCTTAAAACTGTCAGTTTCAAACCCTGGCCAAAGGCTAAAGCACCTATTTAACATACCAAAGCAGACCTCAACTCTAGGTTCTCCCATCATCTCTGGGTCCATACATGTTACAGGACATGTCTAGCATGCCCTACCTTCTACTTCCAGCTGGTCTGCCCTCCCCTGAGAGGCTCTTTTCTGTATAATTTTGCCATATTGGTTACCTGCCCCTTTTGTACCTTTGGCCTCCTGGCTGCTGCACCTGGCTCCCTTTTTCCTTTTCCATCCTCTCCCCCTCTTCCCACATTGCATATCTTAGTCTTGTCTTGTCTACTCTGGACTCTCTCAGATGTCTCTGACTGTGGGTATGGTCCCCCATACATTTATAATATACACTGTCTTCCATCATTCCTAGGAGCCATCATGTTCTTACCTTTCTATTATGAATTTTTCATTAAAATCCAACTGTTATAGTATATATTTAATTGCAAATTGAGTGTTTCTAACCTGTCTTTGATTATTCAGTCCCAGAGAAAAGAGGCATAGTTATGTCACTAGAGGTAGGCAGATATCTACCCTCTATGCTATCAGAATTTACTTCCCCATCAATAACCCTAAATTATAACTTGTCGTGTTTCATCTTGTGAACTCTTAACTCCAATTGTCCAGCCCTCATTGCCATGTTTTTGTTATTTCTATCCTTGTCCCGTTGTCCTCTCTCCATCCTCTCCACTCCTTCCTCATGGTCTCCTACTCCTGACCCCAAACCCAGGAACCAAAGCCCGTACCTATCTCTCTTCTGCCCAGCCATAGGCTATAGGTATTTTATGCACCAATAAGGGATAACTTGGGGAGCAAGATGTCTTACTCAGGGTTTGTATTCCTACAAAAACATCATGATCATGAAGTAACTTTGGAAAAAAAATGATTTATTCAATTTTCATTTCCACATTGCTGTTCATCACCAAAGGAAGTCAGGACTGGAACTCAAGCAGGTTAGGAAGCAGGAACTAATACAGAAGCCCTGGAGATATTGCTTACTGGCTTGCTTTCTCCAGCTTGCTCTGCTTGCTTTCTTATAGATCCCAGGACTATCAGCCCAGGAATGGCACCATGCACAATGGTCCCTCCCATCTTTGGTTACTAATTGAGAAAATGCCTTATCGCTGGATCTTAGAGAGGCATTTCCTCAAGGGAGGCTTCTTTTGCTGTGATAACTCCAGCTTGTGTCAAGTTGACACATAAAATCAGCCAGTACACAAGGTTACATAGTGTCAGTTGGGTCCATGTCCATAGAGGCAACCTGGCTTTGGGAATCAATATTTAGCATTACAATATATAACAAAAGATCAAACCTCGATAACCAATGGCAAGTGCTCTTGTCAAAAAACACAGAAGAGAGGTCCTGGGGGATACTGGGGACAATTACATGGAGACAAAAGCAGAGTCTGGAGTTGTATGGTTAGGATGCAAGCATAAGTAGGCTCGTGGCAACTAAGAGGCAAGGAAAATCCTGGGAGATTTTCATGCATAGCTTTCAAAACTGAGCCAACCCTATCTTTTTACACCTTTGGTTTACATTTCTACACAATAACAAAAAATTTTCTAAAGCAGTGCCCATCTGAGCTAGCAGTGCAGGCCTGTCTATCTCTAACACCCAGGAGGAGGAGAAGAGAAGAGAAGAGAAGAGAAGAGAAGAGAAGAGAAGAGAAGGGAAGGGAAGAGGAGGGAAGGGAAGAGAAGAGAGAGAAGGAGGGAGAGGGGGAACAGGGAAGCATGAATGGAAAATGAGAGGGAGAAAAGAATAAGAGAGGGAAAAAAGAAGAGAGAATGGAAGAGAAAGGAAGGAAAGAAGGGCATGACAGGATTGTGACTTAATTGTGGAATGCTTGTCAAGTCTAACCTGCCTGTGAAGTAAATCACCCTTTCCATCTGTGTTAGTTTTCTATAGCAATAAATGTCTTAGAAAACTAACAGAGCTGTACGAAATCTCATTTTGTTTTTAGGGTATTGATGACTATTGATAAGGCAATTGTGTATTTCTTCACTTCAAATAATGGTGTTCTTTCTCCTTCTATCTCAATTACTTATGCCCACTTGTAAGCTTAGATTTTTCAGAACCTACTTTAATTATGGTTCCTTCTAGCCCATCACCCACAAAAGGTAGGGGAAAAGAAGGGTTAATAGGAAATCGGAGATGTGGACCTGTTTAGAAATAGTTCTTTGGGGCTAACCAATCCCCATTGTCAGCAGTCCAGACTAGTAGCAAAGCACCAAACACAAACCAGCAGCATCTCAGTCAAGAAAAACCATGAGTATGTGCTGATCAGCACATGTCTGTGGAAGTGGCAAGAAGCAGGTGAAATTCCACCAAAAGTTCTCTGGTGTATTTCTTTCAATGAAGCCATGACAAGAATAGATCAATGAAGAAAACAAAGTGAGCCAATTTAAGTGTCATCAGTGAAGACCACTGTCAGAGAAGCCCAATGTTGACCATCAAAGAGTTGTAAGGCAAACCAATGCAAGAGTGACGTCTATTGTCGTCACTTATACTTATACTGGCTGGCTTATGCTTACACCCTTTCTAAACATTACATGTCCTCTAAAGCATCCATTCCAGAACAATATCACATGCCCTGTTACCAGGCAGCTTCTAGAAAAACACCATGTGACTGTTTTCAGCAAAACATCCTCTCACATGTCTGCTGCAGACAAACATCCTTTCATAAGACAGTTTCCAGAAAAATATCACTTGACACAACTGAGGCTCCAAAGAAACCAGAAATCCCTACTTCGCTCACTCTTGTTCTCTCACTCTGACCCCCTCCACTGTCACTTGTTCCGCCTCTTTTCCTACTGTTTCATCTCTCATCTTCATTTTAAAAGTTGCTTACCACTTTTATTAAGGGGTTATTCATCCTATTCACTTGAAAGAAAACAGTCATTCACTTCATTTTTATCCACTTTCATGTTTAAAACTTTATGAATTACACTTTTTTTCTGTACTAGCTTACATTCCTTTCAAATATACTTTCATGAATTAAATTTCTGCTTGTTGATATACCATTTTCTATAGTTTAAGGTAACTTATCCTTTCATTGAAATTTCTTGATATTGTTATTTATGTTTCTTAACTTTATAATATGTGAAAAATATTCTAGTTTTTCTCCATGTTGATTGGTCACAAAGAGTGCTGGGACCAGAAAATATATTCTGTATAATTTTTAGTTCCCCTAAATATTTTAATATTAACTCTGGAATTTAGAATTAAAAACCAACCATTTCTATGTTTCTAACTTTGTTTCTAACAGAATGGTTTTTGGCAGCTTAGTTGCACTGTATTTTACAACTATCTTGTCTATATTTATTTATTTTCTTGTCTCTGTCTCTCTGGTTCATGTCTGTTCTCTGTCTCTCTCTCTCTCTCTCTCTCTCTCTGTCTTTCTCTCTCTCTCTGCTCTCTCTTTCTCTCTTTCTCTTGTCCTCTGATTTGATCAGGTAGTAAGAAGTGTATTAATATTTATTCTATATTGGTGGAGTAGATGGAGGGAATGATAGCATCCTCATAGAAGCAGGGGGGAGGAGGTATGGAGAAAGGGTAAAAAAGGGGATAACATTTGAAATGTGTGTGTGTATATATATATATGTATAATCCAAGAGAAAATTAAAAATATTATAAAGTACATATGAATCTGATACTTAGTCTTCCTGGTTTATTTTAATTTTTAATACTTCTTAGAAATATTTTTTACCCTAAAGTTTTTTGTTCAAATACTAATAGAGGCATATCTCATATAATTGATTAATATGGAAGATATAACAACATCAGGTAATCTTTTTGTTTTCTTTGTTTTGTTTTGTTTTGTTTCTATATAGTCTGTGAATTTCATATGAATGTTTAAAGACAGCAAGCTCATGAGTTTTAAATTTTATCTCCTGGTTCATACTAAAGTCAACATCTGGTATCTTTAATTCACAGGATTTTGTTTCATTTCTCAACTCACTGCTTCTGTTGGTTCATGATATATCTTGGGTCTTTTTCTGCCTAATGTGTTGAATTGTGCCTTCAACCTGTATATGCAAAAAGTTAGCAAAAGTAATCTTCAGCTAAGTGTGTTAATTTCCACTGGAGAGAATTATTTTAAATCAGTATTGTTATAGCTATGGACATGTGTGACATTATGACATACATTTTGGCTCTCAGCACAGTTTCTGTTCGACTTCCAGAACAATTATTGTTTTCCTAAAGAATTAAGAG
>NC_046155.1:207223205-207315705 GCF_011064425.1 Rattus rattus
CTCTCTTCGTTCAAATTTACATCTTCCTCACTTTTTACCTAACATTTCCTTTCAAATATGCTTTCATGAATTAAATTTCTGCTTGTTGATATACCATTTTCTAGTTTAAGGTAACTTATCCTTTCATTGAAATTTCTTGATATTATTATTTATGTTTCTTAACTTTATAATATGTGAAAAATATTCTGATTTTCTCCATGTTGATTAGTCACAAGAGTGCTGGGACAGAAAATATATTCTGTATAATTTTTAGTTCCCTAAATATTTAATATTAACTCTGGATTTAAATTAAACCAACCATTTCTATGTTTCCTAACTTTGTTTCTAACAGAATGGTTTTTGGCAGCTTAGTTGCACTGTATTTTACAACTATCTTGTCTATATTTATTTATTTCTGTCTCTGTCTCTCTGTCTATGTCTGTTTCTGTCTCTCTCTCTCTCTCGCTCTCTCTCTCTCTCTGTCTCTCTGTCTTTCTCTCTCTGTCTCTCTCTCTCTTTCTCTCTTTCTCTTGTCCTCTGATTTGATCAGGTAGTAAGAAGTGTATTAATATTTATTCTATATTGGTGGGAGTAGATGGGAGGGAATGATAGCATCCTCATAGAAGCAGGGGGAGGAGGTATGGAGAAAGGGTAAAAGGGGATAACATTTGAAATGTGTGTATATATATATATGTATAATAATCCAAGAGAAAAATTAAAAAATATTATAAAGTACATATGAATCTGATACTTAGTCTTCCTGGTTTATTTTAATTTTTAATACTTCTTAGAAATATTTTTTACCCTAAAGTTTTTTGTTCAAATACTAATAGAGGCATATCTCATATAATTGATTAATATGGAAGATATAACAACATCAGGTAATCTTTTTGTTTTCTTTGTTTTGTTTTGTTTTGTTTCTATATAGTCTGTGAATTTCATATGAATGTTTAAAGACAGCAAGCTCATGAGTTTTAAATTTTATCTCCTGGTTCATACTAAAGTCAACATCTGGTATCTTTAATTCACAGGATTTTGTTTCATTTCTCAACTCACTGCTTCTGTTGGTTCATGATATATCTTGGGTCTTTTTCTGCCTAATGTGTTGAATTGTGCCTTCAACCTGTATATGCAAAAAGTTAGCAAAAGTAATCTTCAGCTAAGTGTGTTAATTTCCACTGGAGAGAATTATTTTTAAATCAGTATTGTTATAGCCATGGACATGTGTGACATTATGACACATACATTTTGGCTCTCAGCACAGTTTCTTGCTCGACTTCCAGAACAATTATTGTTTTCCTAAAGAATTAAGAGGCGTGGGAGAGATACCTTACCGCCTGGTCAGGTGGGCACTCCTGAGGCTGCAGAGCGGAAGAGACCACCAACACTGCCCACCCCTGCCCACATCCCTGACCCAAGAGGAAACTGTACAAAGGCCTCTGGGTTCCTGTGGGGAGGGCCCAGGGCGACAGGGCCCTGCCTGAGACACCGCCGGAACCTGGAAGGAAACAGACCGATAAACAGTTCTCTGCACCCAAATCCCGTGGGAGGGGAGAGCTAAACCTTCAGAGAGGCAGACACGCCTCTGGTGCCAGAAGAGGCTGCTCTCTGCACATTACTACTGATTCAGAGGAAAACGCCAGAGGCCATCTGGAACCCTGGTGCTGCCCCGGAAGAGAGGCCTTCCTGTTGCTGCCACGCCATAGGCAGACACCCAGGCGAACAGAGCCTCGGGACCACAGAGTAAGACCAACTTTTCTGCTGCAAGTGACCTGCCTGGTGAACTCAAGGCACAGGTCCACAGGAACAGCTGAAAACCTGTAGAAAGGAAAAAACTACAGGCCCAGAAAGCAGAACACTCTGTCCCCCATAACTGACTGAAAGAGAGAAAACAGGTCTACAGCACTCCTGACACACAGGCCTATAGGGACAGTTTAGCCACTGTCAAAATAGCAGAACAAAGTAACACTAGAGATAATTTGATGGCGAGAGGCAAGCGCAGGAACCCAAGCAACAGAAACCAAGACTACATGGCACCATGAACCCAATTCTCCCATCAAAACAAACATGGAATATCCAAACACACCAGAAAAGCAAGATCTAGATTCAAAATCATATTTGACCATGATGCTGGAGAACTTCAAGAAAGACATGATGAACTACCTTAGAGAACAAGTGAAGCCTACAGAGAGAATCATAAAAAATGCCTGAAAAGAATTCAGGAAAACATAAATAAACAAGTAGAAGCCCATAGAGAGGAGACACAAAAATCCCTGAAAGAATTCCAGGAAAACACAATCAAACAGTGGAAGGAATTAAAAATGGAAATAAAGCAATCAAGAAAGAACACATGGAAACAACCCTGGATATAGAAAACCAAAAGAAGAGACAAGGGCTGTAGATACAAGCTTTACCAACAGAATACAAGAGATGGAAGAGAGAATCTCAGGAGCAGAAGATTCCATAGAAATCATTGACTCAACTGTCAAAGATAATGTAAATCGGAAAAAGCTACTGGTCCAAAACATACAGGAAATCCAGGACTCAATGAGAAGATCAAACCTAAGGATAATAGGTATAGAAGAGAGTGAAGACTCCCAGCTCAAAGGACCTGTACATATCTTCAACAAAATCATAGAAGAAAACTTCCCTAACCTAAAAAGAGATACCCATAGGCATACAAAAGCCTACAGAACTCCAAATAGATTGGACCAGAAAAAAACACCTCCGTCACATAATAGTCAAAACACCAAACGCACAAAATAAAGAAAAGAATATTAAAAGCAGTAAGGAAAAAGGTCAAGTAACATATAAAAGGCAGACCTATCAGAATCACACCCAGACTTTTAAGCAGAAACTATGAAGGCCAGAAGATCCTGGACTGATGTCATTCAGACCCTAAGAGAACACAAATGCCAGCCCAGGCTACTGTATCCTGCAAAACTCTCAATTAACATAGATGGAGAAACCAAGATATTCCATGACAAAACCAAATTTACACAATATCTTTCTACAAATCCAGCGCTACAAAGGATAATAAATGGTAAAGCCCAACATAAGGAGGCAAGCTATACCCAAGAAGAGGCAAGAAACTAATCGTCTTGGCAACAAAACAAAGAGAAGAAAAGCACACAAACATAACACATCCAAATATGAATATAACAGGAAGCAATAATCACTATTCCTTAATATCTCTCAACATCAATGGCCTCAACTCCCCAATAAAAAGACATAGATTAACAAACTGGATACACAAGGAGGACCCTGCATTCTGCTGCCTACAGGAAACACACCTCAGAGACAAAGACAGACACTACCTCAGAGTGAAAGGCTGGAAAACAACTTTCAGAGCAAATGGTCGGAAGAAGCAAGCTGGAGTAGCCATTCTAATATCAAATAAAGTCAATTTTCAACTAAAAGTCATCAAAAAAGATAAGGAAGGACACTTTATATTTATCAAAGGAAAAATCCACCAAGATGAACTCTCAATCCTAAATATCTATGCCCCAAATACAAGGGCACCTACATACGTAAAAGAAACCTTACTAAAGCTCAAAACACACATAGCACCTCACACAATAAAAGTAGGAGACTTCAACACCCCACTCTCATCAATGGACAGATCATGGAAACAGAAATTAAACAGAGACGTAGACAGACTAAGAGAAGTCATGAGCCAAATGGACTTAACGGATATTTATAGAACGTTCTACCCTAATGCAAAAGGATATACCTTCTTCTCAGCTCCTCATGGTACTTTCTCCAAAATTGACCATATAATTGGTCAAAAAACAGGCCTCAACAGGTACAGAAAGATAGAAATAATCCCATGCATGCTATCAGACCACCACGGCTTAAAGCTGGTCTTCAATAACAATAAGGGAAGAATGCCCACATATACGTGGAAATTGAACAATGCTCTACTCAATGATAACCTGGTCAAGGAAGAAATAAAGAAAGAAATTAAAAACTTTTTAGAATTTAATGAAAATGAAGGTACAACATACCCAAACTTATGGGACACGATGAAAGCTGTGCTAAGAGGAAAACTCATAGCGCTGAGTGCCTGCAGAAAGAAACAGGAAAGAGCATATGTCAGCAGCTTGACAGCACACCTAAAAGCTCTAGAACAAAAAGAAGCAAATACACCCAGGAGGAGTAGAAGGCAGGAAATAATCAAACTCAGAGCTGAAATCAACCAAGTAGAAACAAAAAGGACCATAGAAAGAATCAACAGAATCAAAACTTGGTTCTTTGAGAAAATCAACAAGATAGATAAACCCTTAGCCAGACTAACGAGAGGACACAGAAAGCATGTCCAAATTAACAAAATCAGAAATGAAAAGGGAGACATAACTACAGATTCAGAGGAAATTCAAAAAATCATCAGATCTTACTATAAAAAGCCTATACTCAACAAAACTTGAAAATCTGCAGGAAATGGACAATTTCCTAGACAGATACCAGGTACCGAAGTTAAATCAGGAACAGATAAACCAGTTAAACAACCCCATAACTCCTAAGGAAATAGAAGCAGTCATTAAAGGTCTCCCAACCAAAAAGAGCCCAGGTCCAGACGGGTTTAGTGCAGAATTCTATCAGACCTTCATAGAAGACCTCGTACCAATATTATCCAAACTATTCCACAAAATTGAAACAGATGGAGCACTACCGAACTCCTTCTATGAAGCCACAATTACTCTTATACCTAAACCACACAAAGACCCAACAAAGAAAGAGAACTTCAGACCAATTTCCCTTATGAACATCGGCGCAAAAATACTCAACAAAATTCTGGCAAACCGAATCCAAGAGCACATCAAAACAATCATCCACCATGATCAAAGTAGGCTTCATCCAAGGCATGCAGGGATGGTTTAATATACAGAAAACCATCAACGTGATCCATTATATAAACAAAATGAAAGAAAAAAACCACATGATCATTTCATTAGATGCTGAGAAAGCATTTGACAAAACTCAACACCCCTTCATGATAAAAGTCCTGGAAAGAATAGGAATTCAAGGACCATACCTAAACATAGTAAAAGCCATATACAACAAACCAGTGGCTAACATTAAACTAAATGGAAGAAACTTGAAACAATCCCACTAAAATCAGGGACTAGACAAGGCTGCCCTCTCTCCCTACTTATTCAATATAGTTCTTGAAGTTCTAGCCAGAGCAATCAGACAACAAAAAGGAGGTCAAGGGGATACAGATCGGAAAAGAAGAAGTCAAAATATCACTATTTGCAGATGATATGATAGTATATTTAAGTGATCCCAAAAGTTCCACCAGAGAACTACTAAAGCTGATAAACAACTTCAGCAAAGTGGCTGGGTATAAAATTAACTCAAATAAATCAGTAGCCTTCCTCTACACAAAAAGAAACAAGCCGAGAAAAGAAATTAGGAAAGCGACACCCTTCATAATAGACCCAAATAATATAAAAGTACCTCGGTGTGACTTTAACCAAGCAAGTAAAAGATTTGTACAACAAGAACTTCAAGACTCTGAAGAAAGAAATTGAAGAAGACCTCAGAAGATGGAAAGATCTCCCATGCTCATGGATTGGCAGGATTAATATAGTAAAAATGGCCATTTTACCAAAAGCGATCTACAGATTCAATGCAATCCCCATCAAAATACCAATCCAATTCTTCAAAGAGTTAGACAGAACAATTTGCAAATTCATCTGCAATAACAAAAAACCCAGGATAGCTAAAACTATCCTCAACAATAAAAGGACTTCAGGGGGAATCGCTATCCCTGAACTCAAGCAGTATTACAGAGCAATAGTGATAAAAACTGCATGGTATTGGTACAGAGACAGACAGATAGACCAATGGAATAGAATTGAAGACAGAAATGAACCCACACACCTATGGTCACTTGATTTTTTGACAAAGGCCAAAACCATCCAATGGAAAAAAAAAAGATAGCATTTTCAGCAAATGGTGCTGGTTCAACTGGAGGTCAACATGTGAAGAATGCAGATCGATCCATGCTTATCACCCTATACAAAGCTTAAGTCCAAGTGGATCAAGGACCTCCACATCAAACCAGACACACTCAAACTAATAGAAGAAAAGCTAGGGAAGCATCTGGAACACATGGGCACTGGAAAAAATTTCCTGAACAAAACACCAATGGCTTATGCTCTAAGATCAAGAATCGACAAATGGGATCTCATAAAACTACAAAGCTTCTGTAAGGCAAAGGATACTGTGGTCAGGACAAAACGGCAACCAACAGATTGGGAAAAGATCTTTACCAATCCTACAACAGATAGAGGCCTTATATCCAAAATATACAAAGAACTCAAAAAGTTAGACCGCGGGGAGACAAATAACCCTATTAAAAAATGGGGTTCAGAGCTAAACAAAAGAATTCACAGCTGAGGAATGCCGAATGGCTGAGAAACACCTAAAGAAATGTTCAACATCTTTAGTCATCAGGAAATGCAAATCAAAACAACCCTGAGATTTCACCTCACACCAGTGAGAATGGCTAAGATCAAAAACTCAGGTGACAGCAAATGCTGGCGAGGATGCGGAGAAAGAGAACACTCCTCCATTGTTGGTGGGGTTGCAGACTGGTACAACCATTCTGGAAATCAGTCTGGAGTTTCTCAGAAAATTGGACATTGAACTGCCTGAGGATCCAGCTATACCTCTCTTGGGCATATACCCAAAAGATGCCCCAACATATAAAAAAGACACGTGCTCCACTATGTTCATCGCAGCCTTATTTATAATAGCCAGAAGCTGGAAAGAACCCAGATGCCCTTCAACAGAGGAATGGATACAGAAAATGTGGTACATCTACACAATGGAATATTACTCAGCTATCAAAAACAACGACTTTATGAAATTAAATGGGCAAATGGTTGGACCTGGAAAATATCATCCTGGTGAAACTAACCCAATCACAGAAAGACATACATGGTATGCACTCACTGATAAGTGGCTATTAGCCCAAATGCTTGAATTACCCTAGTTGCCTAGAACAAATGAAACTCAAGACGGATGATCAAAATGTGAAGGCTTCACTCCTTCTTTAAAAGGGGAACAAGAATACCCTTGGCAGGGAAGAGAGAGGCAAAGATTAAAACAGAGACTGAAGGAACACCCATTCAGAGCCTGCCCCACATGTGCCCATACATATAGAGCCACCCAATTAGACAAGATGGATGAAGCAAAAGAGTGCAGACCTACAGGAGCGGATGTAGATGATCCTGAGAGACACAGCCAGAATACAGCAAATACAGAGGCGAATGCCAGCAGCAAACCACTGAACTGAGAGCAGGACCCCGTTGAAGGAATCAGAGAATGAACTGGAAGAGCTTGAAGGGGCTTGGACCCCATATGTACAACAATGCCAAGCAACCAGAGCTTCCAGGGACTAAGCCACTACCTAAAGACTATACATGGACTGACCCTGGACTCTGACCTCGTGGGTAGCAATGAATATCCTAGTAAAACCAGTGGAAGGGAAGCCCTGGGTCCTGCTAAGACTGAACCCCCAGTGAACTAGACTGTCAGGGGAGGGGCGGCAATGGGGGAGGTGGGGAGGGAACACCCATAAGGAAGGGGGAGGGAAGGGATGTTTGCCCGGAGAGCCGGAAAGGGAATAACACTTTCAGAAATGTACATAAGAAATACTCAAGTTAATAAAAATAAATAAATAAATAAATAAATAAATAAATAAATAAATAAATAAATAAATAAATAAAAATAATTAAGAGATTAGGCATATCATGTATAAATGGTTTTTGCTCATTTGTCCTTTTCTCTTGAAAGGCTTCAGAGTAGTAAATGCAAAATGGTTTTGTTCTAATGTTGGGTATCCTAAGCTTTAGAGCCAAATCTTGGAAAGCTGAGTGGCTGTCATTTTAACGTATTTCTTATTGAAATTTTGTGTCCTGGTCTCCCAAAAGCAGGCAATAGCAACTGACAACTTTTCTGGGCTTTCCAGCTCAATTGATGAGCATTAGACATAACCAATGCAGACCCAGATGTCTGTCTATACTTCAGTCAGGTCTATGCAACAGAGACCCCAGAAAATCCAGTGAATGGTGCACAGAGAGTTCATGTGCAGTTAAATAGATGAAAAGATATACAAAATTGATGAGCCCATGTACTTGGAATAAAGTGTTCTTTAACTCCAAGAAAGTGGAAGTTTATGTATTGGGACCGTTTCAGACTTTATACTATATACCTTTTCTTTTCTTTTCTTTTTTTTTTTTTCTTTTTTTCGGAGTTGGGGACCGAACCCAGGGCCTTGAGCCTGCTAGGCAAGCACTCTACCACTGAGCTAAATCCCCAACCCTACTATATACCTTTTCATCTGGTCTCTTTTTTATTTCCCATTTTTTGTATTTTTTTTTAAAAAATATTGGATTTTTAAGTTTACATTTCAAATATTATCCCTCTTACCAGTTTCCCATTCATAAACCCCCTATTACATTCTGTTCCCCCTGCTTCTAAGAGAGTGTCCCCCACCTAAACACCCCTTACCACCTTCCTGCCTGACATTCCCCTATACTGGGGCATCAAGCCTTAAACACCCCTTACCACCTTCCTGCCTGACATTCCCCTATACTGGGGCATCAAGCCTTGGTATGACCAAGGGCTTCTCCTCCCATTGGTGACCAACAAGGCCATCCTCTGCTACATATGCAACTGGAACTGTTCATGAGCAGTCTTTGGATGGTGGTTTAGTCTGTGGGAGCTCTGGTTGGTTGATATTGTTGTTCTTATGAGGTAGCAAACCTCTTCAGCTCCTTCAATCCTTTCTCTGACTCCTCCAATGAGGACCGCATTCTCAGTTCAATGGTTTGCTGCTAGCATTCACTGCTGTATTTGTCATGCTCTGGCAAAGCCTCTCAGGAGACAGCTATATCAGTCTTCTACCATCATGTACTTCTTGTCATCAACAATATTGTCTGGGTTGGGTGGCTGTATTATGGACTGGATTCCAAGGTGAACAGTATCTGGATGGCCTTTTCTTTAGTCTCTGCTCCAAACTTTGCCTCTGTATATCCTGCTATGAATATGTATCTTCTCCCTTCTAAAAAGAACTAAGAATTCACTCTTTGGTCAATCATCTTCTTGGACTTCATGGTCTATGGATAGTATCTTGGATAATCTGAACTTTTGGACTATATCCACTTATGAGTGAGTGTATACCATGTTTGGTTTTTGTTTTTCTTTCTTCTGTGATTGGGTTACCTCACTCAGGATGATACTTTCTAGTTCCATCCATTTGCCTGTGAATTTCATGAAGTCATTGTTTTTGATAGCTGAATAGTACTCTGTTGTGTAAATGAACCACATTTTCTGTATCCATTTTTCTGTTGAGGAACATCTGGGTACTTTCCAGCATCTGGCTATCATAAATAAGGCTGCTATGAACATAGTGGAGAATGTGTTCTTGTTATATGTTGGACCATCTTTTGGGTATAAGCACAGGAGTGATATAGCTGGGTCCTCAGGGAATACTATGTCCAATTTTCAAAGGAAGCTCCAGACTGATCTCCAGAGTGGTTGTACTAGCTTGCAATCCCACCGACAAAAGAAAAGAGTTCCACTTTCTCCACATCTATCTGCTGTCACCTGAGTTTTGATCTTAGCCATTCTAACTGGTATGACATGGAATCTCAGTGTTTATTTGATTCTCTGGAGTCTAATCCCTTGAGTTATTTGTATATATTAGATATTAGCCATCTGTCAGATATAGGATTGGTAAAGGTTTTTCCCAATCTGTCATTTGCCATTTTGTCCTAAAGACAGTGTCTTTTGCCTTACAGAAGTTTTGCAATTTTGTGAAGTCACGTTTTTTTATTCTTGATCTTAGAGGATAAGCCATTGGTGTTCTGTTCAGGCAATTTTCCCCTGTGCCCATGTGTTTGAGGTTCTTCCCACTTTTTCTTCTCTTTGTTTGAGTGTATCTTCTTTTACCTGGAGGTCCCTTATCCACTTGGAGTTGAGCTTTGTACAAGGGGAAAAGAATGATTCAATTTGCATTCTTCTACATGCTGACATCCAGTTGAACCAGCATCATTTGTTGAAAATGCTGTCTTTTTTCTACTGTATGGTTTTAGCTCCATTGACAAAGATCAAGTGACCATAGGTGTGTGGACTCATTTCTGGGTCTTCCATTCTATTTTATTGATCTACCTTCCCCTCTCTGTACCAATATGATATTGGTTTTATCACTATTGCTATGTAATACAGATTGCTGTCAGGAATGTTTATTCCTCCAGAAGTTCTTTTATTGTTGAGGATCGTTTTCAGTATTGGAAGTTTTTTGCTATTTCAAATGTATTTGCAAATTGCTTTTCCTAACTCTATGAAGAATTGAGTAGGAATTTTGATGCAGATTGCCTTGAATCTGTAGATTGCTTTGGGCAAAATGGCCATTTTTACTATATTAATCCTGCCAATTCATGAACATAGGAGGTCTTTCCATCTTCTGAGATTTTCTTCAATTTCTTTCTTCAGAGACTTGAAGTTCTTATCATACAGGTCTTTAACTTGTTTGATTAAAGTCACACCAAGGTATTTTCTATTGTTTCTGACTATTGTGAAGGGTGTCATTTCCCTAATTTCCTTTTCTGTCTGTTTATCCTTTGTGTAGAGGAAGGTTACTGATTTGTTTCAGTTAGTTTTATATTCAGCCATTTTACCAAGGTTGTTTCTCAGGTATAAGAGTTCTTTGTGGGGGGGTTGGGGATTTAGCTCAGCAGTAGAGTGCTTGCCAAACGAACGAAAGGCCCTGGGTTTGGTCCCCAGCCCCAAAAAAAAAAAAAAAAAAAAAGAGTTCTTTGGTGGAATTTTTGGGATCACCTAAGTATACTATCATATCATTTGTGAATAGTGGCATTTTGACTTCTTCCTTTCCAATTTGTATCCCTTGGACCTCCTTTTGTTGTCTGATTGCTCTGGCTAGGACTTTAAGCACTATATTGAATAAGTATGGAGAAAGTGGGCAGCCTTGTCTAGTCCCTGATTTTAGTGGGATAGCTTCAAGTTTCTCTCCATTTAGTTTGATGTTGGCTGTATATTGCTTTTACTATGTTTATGTGTGGGCCTTGAATTCCTGATCTTTCTAAGACATTTTGCTGTATATTGCTGTATATTGCTTTTACTATGTTTATGTGTGGGCCTTGAATTCCTGATCTTTCTAAGACATTTAACATTAAGGGGTATTGAATTGTGTGAAATACATTCTTAACATCTAATTAGATGGTCATATAATTTTTTGCTGTGAGTTTGTTTATGTAGTAGATTATGTTGATAGATTTCCATATATAGAACACTTTCTGCATCCCTAGGGTAAAGTTTACTTGATTATGTTGGATGATCATTTTGATGTATTCTTGGATTTAGTTTTCGAGAATTTTATTGAGTATTTTTGTATCAATATTCATAAGGGAAATTGGTTTGAAGTTCTTTTTCTTTGTTGGGTCTTTGGTGGTTTAGGTATAAGTGTAATTGTGGCTTCATAGAAAGAATTAGGTAGTGCTCCTTCTGTTTCTATTTTGTCGAATAGTTTGAAGAGTATTGGTATTAGATCTTCTATGAAATTCTGATAGAATTCTGCACTAAACCCATCTGGTCTTTGGCTGTATTGCACTGTGAGACTTTTAATAACTGCTTCCATTTCTTTAAGAGTTATGGGACTGCTTAAATGGTTTATCTGATTCTGATTTAACTTTGGTACATTTTCTCTGTATAGAAAATTGTCCATTTCTTCCAGATTTTTTGTTGAGTATAGGCTTTTGTTGTAGGATCTGATGATTTTTTTTCAATTTACTCAGATTTTGTTGTTATATCTCCTTATTGATTTCTGATTTTGTTAATTTGCATACTGTTTCTGTGACCTTTGTTGGTCTGGCTAAGGATTTATGTATCTTGTTATTCTCAAAGTACCAGCTCCTGGTTTTGTTGATTCTTTTTATAGTTCTTTTTCTTTCTACTTGATTGATTTCAGCCCTGAGTTTGATTATTTCCTGCTGTCTACTCCTCTTAGGTGTATTTGCTTCCTTTTGCGCTACAGCTTTTAGGAGTGCTGTCAAGTGTATATGTACTCTCCAGTTTCTTTTTGGAGGCAGAGCTATGAATTTTCCTCTTTGCACTGCTTTCACTATGTCCTATATGTTTGGGTATGATGTACCTTCATTTTCACTAAATTCTAAAAAGTCTTTAATTTCTTTCTTTATTTCTTTATTGATGGAGTCATCATTGAGTACAACATTGTTCAACTTCCATGTGTATGTGGGCTTTCTGTCATTTTTGAAGACCAGCCTTAATCCATGGTGATCTGATAAAATATTTGGGATTATTTCTATCTTCTGGTATCTGTTGAGGTCAGTTTTGTGACTGATTATACGATCAATTTTAGAGAAAGTACCATGAGGTGCTGAGAAGAAAGTATATTCTTTTGTTTTGGGATGAAATGTTACATAAGTATCTGTTAAATCCATTTGGTTCATGACTTCTGTTAGTTTCTCTATGTCTGTTGCGTTTCTGTTTCCATGATCTTTCCATTGATGAGAATGGGGTGTTGAAGTCTCCCACTATTATTGCAATGTGTGCTTTGAGCTTTAGTAAGGCTTCTTTTATGAATATAGGTGACCTTGCATTTGGCGCATAGATATTCAGATTGAGAGTTCACCTTGGTGCATTTTTATTTTGATGAATATGAAGTGTCCTTCCTTATCTTTTTTGATGCTTTTTGGATGAAACTTGATTTTATTCAAAATTAGAATGGCCACTCCAGCTTGCTTCGTGGAACCATTTACTTGGAAATTGTTTTCCAGCCTTTTACTCTGAGATAGTGTCTGTCTCTGTCCCTGAAGTGTATTTTCTGTATGCAGCAAAATGCTGGGCCCTCTTTATGTATCCAGTCTGTTAGTCTATGTCTTTTTATTGGGAAATTGAGTTCATTGATGTTAAGAAATATAAAGGAATAGTCATTATTGTTTCTTGTTATTTTTGGAGGTGGAATTATGCTTGTGTGGCCATCTTCCATTGCATTAGTTGAAATTAGACTAGTGTTTCACTTTTTCTAGGATGTAGTTTCCCTCCTTATTTTGGAATTTTGCATCTATTATCCTTTGTAGGACTGGATTTGTGGAAAGATATTATGTAAATTTGGTTTTATCATGGAATATCTTGCTTCTCCATCTATGTTAATTAAGAATTTTGCTGGATATAGTAGCCTGGGCTGAAATTTGTGTTCTCTTATGTTTTGTATGATATCTTCCCAGGATCTTTTGGCTTTCATAGACTCTGATGAGAAGTCTGGTATGATTTTGATTCGTCTGGCTTTATATGTTACTTGACCTTTTTCCCTTACTACTTTTAATGTTTTTTCTTTGTTTTGTTCATTTGATGTTTTGACTAGTATGTGATAGGAAGAATTTCTTTTCTGGTCCAATCTATTTGGAGTTCTATAGGCTTCTTAGATATTTATGGGCATCTCTTTCTTTAGGTTAGGGAAGTTTTCTTCTATAATTTTGTTGAAGGTTTTTACTGGCTAGTAAATTGAAAATCTTTTCTCTATTATTCTAAGGTTTTATCATCTCATTGTGTCCTTGATTTACTGGATGTTTTGAGTTTAACTTTTTGTGTTTTATGCTTTCTTTGATGGTTATGTCAATGTTTATCTTCTGCTCCTGATATTTTCTCTTCTATCTCTTATATTCTGCTGATGATGCTAGTGTCTATGACTCTTGATATATTTCCTAAGTTTTCTGTCACCCTTTTGATTTCTTTATTGTTTCTATTTCAATTTTTAGGTCCTGGATGGTTTTGTTCAATTTCTTCACCTGTTTGGTTGTGTTTTCCTTTAATTCTTTCATGGATCTTTGTGTTTCAACTCTAAGGGCATCTATTTCTTTACGTGTGCTGACCCTGTATTTCTTTAAGGGAGTTATTTATGTCCTTCTTAAAGTCCTCTAACTTTATCATGAGATGTGATTTTAAATCCAAATCTTGCTTTTCCATTATGTTGGGGTATCCAGGGCTTGTTTTGATGGGTGAACTGGGTTTTCATGATGCCAAGTGACCTTGGATTCTGTTTCTTAGGTTTTTACCCTTGCCTCTCCTCATTTGCTTTTCTCCATTGTTAGCTGGTCTTGCTGTCTCTGACAGTGGCTTAACCCTCCTGTAAGCCTCTGTGTCAGCACTCCTGCAGATATTTTTCTTCAACAGAATCTGGGTACAGAGAACTGTGGCAGAGGGTCAACTCAGGGTGCAGTAGGAAACCTTATAGAAGTTAAATCAACAGAATACAATAAAATATCATTATTTATAATGTTCATGCTATGCATTATGCATCTAAACATACTCATAATATAGGAATGTCCTTTTTATTTCTACTTATCAAATCTTTTCATTCCGGTTCCCTCTGTTTATAGCCATTGTTTTATTCTGTTTCTACATAGTTGAAGTTATTGTATCCACATATAAGTGAAAGTTTGTTTTGTCTTTACAATTTGTGCTATGTTACTATTTAACATGATGTACTTTAGCTTATCTAGATGGTTGTAAATAACATGCTTGCATCTTTTGTGGAAAAAAAAGAATATTTTTTTACTGTCTGTCTATATCATGTTTTCTTTTCCCATTGATCCACTGATGGACATCTAAGGTCCCCCTGTATCTCAGGATTCAGTGTATTTTGGAAGAACACCTTAATCATAGAGTATAGGCATTCAATGAGGTATGTTCAGGAAGATCCACGGTCTTTAGCAAAGACTTAAGCAATATTTCAAATTCCATTCTCATATCAGTGATAAAAAGAAGTGCAGCTCAGCCTTATAACTGCCAGTTGTCCTTTTGAAGTAATAACTGATCACCAGGGAAAAATCAATACATGGTTGACTTATTTTTACTCTTTATAAATTCTGAAATACAGACTTTGAATAACATCTTGTCTTTGTTGCCAATGTTATTTTCATCATGGACAGGACAATTGAAACAAATAAGCCAATTTGAGACATTGCTGGATATGGAATTGCTTTTCTTGGACAAGTCCTTTATGTCAGATATGGAAACATTTCCCTGTAAATTTTACACTATTGAAACTTCATCTAAATTCACTTTATATGCTTGGACATATTGTTTCCATGTTTTTCTGTATACTCTGTGATTGTCTGGTACTTTTAAAGGCCAGAAAAGTGTTTAGATCTCCGTTAACTGGAGTTACAGCTGGATGTGAGAGGCCATAGAGGTTCTAAAAATTGAACCTGCATCCTCTGCAAAACAACAAGTGCTCTTAACTGCTGAGCCATCAGACAAACTCTGGAGCCTAATTTCTTGAGAATTGTTTATTCAACAGAAAAATCTAACTTAACGTGGAAAGTCTTCTTACAAACATAAAATCATTCAAAACTAAGTCCTTAAAAGTTCAGACAAATATTTGTGAAAAATATGCCATTTCAAGTTTTTAAAATACTAGTTCATTTCCACATCTATTTAAATGTTTATGTTGTTACTATTATAACTCATGTCAAAGGCCTGCTGCAATATTACTACAGGAAGAGATTAATAAAACCTTCCTTTAATGAAGTTTGGTGAGAAGTGAGGAAGAGACTCAGAATTAAATATGATGGGTGAAAAGTTCTTTTCTTTGGAAAAGTACTGTATTCTGTATTCAAATTCTCTGTCTCTGTCTCTGTCTCTGTCTCTGTCTCTCTCTCTCTTTCTCTCTCTCTCGTGTGTATGTGTGTGTGTGTGTGTGTGTATGTGTGTGTTTGTGTGTTTTCCAACACCTCAAGTCCAGGATCTGTGGATGCATTTTTCTTAGATAAAATTATGGATAAACAATGGTAAAAGTTTAAGTAATAGAGAGGCAAGTAACTGATATTTACTTTGATTGAAGACATTTTGTTGACTTTCAAAAACTAATCTTCATTTAGCTTGCATGCAACCTGAATATCCTTATGTATACAAAATCCTCTTGTTGAAATATTATTGTCCAAAGTGATGGTTTAACTTTGGGAGTTGAGAAGGGTCATAGAAAAAGCTCTTACAAATGAGATCAATGGTTTATCTAAAAAGACCCTAGAAATTGGTCTTATCCATTCTGCAATGTGGAGACACAGAGAAGATTTGCACCATGAACTAGGAAGTGCATTCTCACCAGACACCTCATCTCTTGAGATCTTGATCTTAGACTTCCCAAATACCAGAACAGCTGCCTGTGGTGTTTGACTTGACTAACAGATTGAAACAGTCTAAACGCACACATTGCTAAGTATTTAAAGAAGCAGATGGTTTTCTGGAACCTCAGTGTTCAGTTTGACTCTGACAACACTTGTATGAATATACTGTCAAAGCATTACTGGAGAAGAAGTTCATGTGGGTTATGTCATTCCCAACAAAGGAGAGGGCTTTATGGCACAAACACAACAACAAGAAGAATCCAACATCTAACTGAAGAGGGAGGAAGCATATGTAACAAAAATAATAAGGAGTAAGGGTAATATTGGAAATATTCTTATGCTATGAAACAAAATCCTGTTCTCTTTGCTCAGCTGCCAAAGTAAAAGAGTCTTTCAGGACACTCAGTACCTGGAAACATGACATAACCACAGGGAAGAAAATAAATATTTTAATGAGAAGTGACTTATCAATATGGTGTTATGGTGGTCACTGTGAAAGAAAACAGAAACAACAAATTTATCCCTTCCCCACTGAACCCTATCTTATCCTCAGGACCAGTGAGTGACAACCATATGCATATGCTCCTTCTCCTTTTGTTATGGTAATATTTAATATCAATCTAGGCTTTCTACCCCAAGTTCAATCATTTAGTTCCCAGATAAAAAGACATAAAACCTTTATAT
The DNA here is from genome assembly GCF_011064425.1 of Rattus rattus. Taxonomy (NCBI): domain Eukaryota; kingdom Metazoa; phylum Chordata; class Mammalia; order Rodentia; family Muridae; genus Rattus; species Rattus rattus. The sequence goes on from NC_046155.1 coordinate 207,240,050, forward strand.
TTATTGTAAGCCTTTAAAATGCTACAGCCTGGCAGATATCTACCATCTACGCTATTTGTATCTACTTCCCTAGCAATAACCCCAAGATATGACTTGCCATGTTCTGCTTTGGTTACTCTTATTTCAACTGGCCAGCCTTCATGGCCAGTTCTCAGGATCTCTTTCCCCATGCTGTATTCTTTTCTCTCCATCATCTCTTTCTCCTCATCATCTCCGACCTCAGACCCCAAAGCACCAGGAATCAAAACTAGTGCTGACTTTCAATTGATCCTGATGCCTCTGAATTTAACTCCTTTCTGGAAATTTTCTTAACCTCTTTTGCTCCCAGGTAACTGCAGGATATTTCTATTCCCACTCTAGTCCCTTTAACTCTCAAATGAAGACCCAGAGCTCTGCATTTTTTGTTAATGAACTGCAAGCCTAAGTTAAAGAGGTTCCAAGCTATTCTAACCCTCTATGGCAGCCCATCTCCCAGCCAAGTGCCCCAGTGCTGTCATTCTGAGTCTTGCTTTGGCACATTCTGGTGTGTGTCTTCATGGCTGCTCTTTCTTAGTGACTCACAGCAAATCTTGGTCTCTCCACACCTTTCTCTTCCTCATGGCCCTTTGCTACTACTTTCTTGGGGATCCCAACCCCCAGACTGGGAATAAAAGTCCTACCCTATTCTCTTCTGCCCATTGGCTGATCCATTTTTCTATTAACCAATCAGAGATGATTAAAAACAATTTTTATATAACATAGGTACTAGAAATGCTTCACCATACCATCCTCCAGGACCATAATGGTCTTGGCATAGAAATTAGCATCTGAATATACAGTAGACAGAACCATCACCCAACATTGGCCTATACCCATGAAAGGCTGGGACTACAAGTGTACACCACTGAGTCACATTCTTCATACTAAAGACATAATTTTCCTTTTATAATGATATATTCAAATATGAGATATTATATAAATAATTTAGCACCTTACTTTAGGTTCAGAATTATGAAAAATTAAATAATATCTGTACCAGATAAAGAGCTTTGTCCATCATGTGGAGAGGAATCAACTGACTTGACTTTGGGCTCAGTTGCTTTAGGAAGAAGGTGAATAACCTTTAGCTCGTATGGGGGATAATTATATTGGTGTGTCACAACCCTCCAGATATGCACATATATGTGCCTGGGGAAAAGTATGCAAAATTGTGTTATAAATTTGTACTCATATATGCAATGAAGAGAGTTAACCTGTTTTGCTGGATTGATGTCCTCTTTCATCATCTTCTGGTGGTAACAATCTCCATCCTAGGCACCTATGATCCCTTCCAACCCTCCCCACATCCTCACCCATCTAGCAGGCTTCTACCATCTGCCAATTGCTGTACTGAGTCTTGTCTGACCATAAAATTATGGCTTTAGTCAAAAGGCAATCAAAGGTTCATTCTCCTGTCACATTCTCCTTCCGGCCCTTACAGGCATACAACTTGCCCAAATTGTCATCAGATGCCAATGGTCATCAGAATTATGTAGCGTATAAATTGAACAATAGTCTCATCTTTGTAACGTTTCTGTTCAAATGTTGAGAGAAGACAAATGCTTTCTTCTAGGGATATAATCTTGTTTTATGTGAGTGAAAGTGATGCTCTCTACAGCCAGGCCCAAATCTTGTCTCGGCAAATTTCTTTTTAAATAGGAATGAATGAAACAAATGCACAGAAAAATATATATCTCACATTCCTGGTTTCAAACCATCCACATGTCTTCAGGATACAGAATAGAAAGAAGATTCAAATTCATGCAAAATAGGGACCTTGTTCAAATCCTAAAAGACAGAATTGCAGGAGAAAGAATCATAGGAAGTTAAAAGCAGTTGACTGATTCCCTAACATGGGCTCCTCAGCAATCCCTGAAACTAGAGGAAGTTGTTCAACCTGTCTAAGCCTTAGTTCTCACCTCTGAAATACAAAATTACCTTCTGCTTTTTCAGTGATAGCTTAAAAAGTCATAAAAGTATGTCTTATATAATCTACCCACATTGAAATATCCACCAACCTGTGCTTTATAATTTTCATTTTTGATAATGTTTTCTTTTACATTCCTTCTCTTATAAGCTTTTAGCTTGAAAAAAGAGTCGGATGCTGCTGGATTAATCCAGTGAAATGTAAATGTAATCAGTGACTAAATCAACGTGTCTGTCGTCCACAACACTGCCACAGCAAAAACAAAATTATAGATCCTTCTAATTTGCTAGCTGAAGCAACCACTGATTTTCAGTTTCAGTGAAATAGAGAGCTGTCAGAATTGATTGTCCCTGCAGATTAGAATGCAAAACTCTTCATGCACAGACATCCAGCAACCCCACTTTAATGTTGACATCCTTAGGATTTGGCACTGGCCATACTCCTGTTTGTCATTTCAGTGAGCTTTCTTAAGATTAAGGCTGTTGCCATTCTGTCTAAGCTCCACCCCCAAAGTTACCTGGCAACAGCCAGGCATGCCTGACATTATAAAAGGGGCTGCTTGCCTCCTCCTCACTCACTTGCTTCTTGCTCTTGACCTCTTTCCCTCTTCCCCTTTGTCCCTTTCTCCCCATTCCCTTATTGCCTTCCCTCCATGTGCTCATGGCTGGCCTTTACTCCTCTCTTCTACTCTTCTTCTCTCCTTAAACCTTTCCATGTGAAACCATGTTGGGTTGTGGAACCATGCCACGAGAACCAAGATATCTACCCCAACAAAGGTATTGGGTAGCATTCTAAGGGACAATTGGGGCAAATTGTAGTGCCTGTAAGGACAGGGGAGTTTGGCAATGTTAGGGTTTCTGGGGCTGTAGAGTACCTTGGTTGGTCAGGGCCAAGGTATGCTGGAAAGAACACACCATGCAGTAGATATCACAGGAGAGGTTTGTTGGGGATGGTGTGGGAAATATATAAAGAAGGCTGCTTCTGAGAGAGAGTGGGAGGTCAAAAAGGGGTGGGAGTTTGTGGAGGCACTGGCTTTCATTATGTGGTGTAGCACATGTGCATAGAGAGAATAAGTGTCTCAATGGAATAGTGGGAATGTGTCAAATATTGGCAGTTAGTGATGATGTGACCCCTGTCACTAAAGGTGAGCTCAGCAGTGGGGCTTTTCAACTATATGCTGTCCTGACTCATGAGGTAGACCATCCTTCCAAATAAACAGAATCTGCAGCAGCTCAGAACCTGGGAAAGCAATCTTGTGGGTTCCAGATTGGATTTGTCTTCTAAAGGCTATTTGCTTTTAGACAGAGAGCTTTTAAATTCAATTCCAAAATTACAGTAGAGAGCCTTTGATTTGTAGGTAACATGCCCAACCATCTATTCTACTTTCTGACCATGTAATATAACAGCATAGATTTATATCCCCTGTGTCTTTCACAACTCCAATTTGTTCCCAGTACACAACACCACTATATTAGTTTGAAATTCGATTCTATACTTAGATCTCACAGTTTCTGTGTGGGATGTAAAGTTGACAAAACACACACTTTTTCCCCAATGCAAATCCTGCACGCATTGACTTTCAGGTAGTCAGGGCAACACTGTTGGGGCATATAGAACAGAAAACACCAGCTAAATAAAAGGGTATGTAGAATAAAAAAAGACAAATGGACTTGTTTTACTAATCAAAATTTTAAAGACACAGAACAAGTGGGTTGATTTAGAAAAGGATTAAAGTGAAGTATTTGAAATAATATTAAACACACATTAAGAGGTCAAGGAAGGCTGATACTCTGTTAGTCATGACAACATAATAGTATTCAATAATACTAAAGTTCATTATAATATTGAAAGTAGAAAAATTCCAACTTCAAATGAATTACAAGTAGCCAAGGAAGACTTGGCTCTGAGATGAAATGTGTTTTTCATGAGGATTGGAACATTTAACATCTAGACATCAGTTCATATTATATTCTAAGTCATGTGAGAACAACGACTGCTAAATGCATCTTTAATTTGAACTAATGAAATACTCTTTAGTTATACACTCAGGGGGGCATAATCTCCCCTCCACCAGAAAAGAAGAAAATGGAGATATGAATAAAAACAGGCTAAAGTCAGCCTGTAAAAGTGAACTAACTGCAAATGCCCAGCTACCAGTTCATGGAAAATAGTAAGAATGAAGTAAGTATGCCTTTGTTTTACATTTGCATAAATATTCATGGAATGCAACAGCTTTTCATGTGCTGAGATGTTAAAGCTAACCCACATTAGGAATGTGAAAATGATCAATCTATAAATATGCACTGAGATCTTCAGGCATACCTTCCAGTGAAAGTCCTTTACAACACATATTTTCTCCAAAACTCTCATACCTGCCCTACATATCCTTTATCATTTCCTCAGTTGAACTTTGTGGAATTATTTTCTTGAAGGCTGCACTTGGATCAAGATTTCAATACTGTACCAGCATCCTAACTCTTATGTAGAACTTGTTGCAAAAATTCCCAGATAGTCCTAGGAATGAGATTTGAATGTGATGTCACTGCCATGTCAAAACTCTACCCATCCTGCAGTAAGATCTGGGCTAAAATTAAGTTCTAACCCTGACAATATCAGCAGCACAGTTCAAGCCAGTTCCAGGCTCGATCTATTACAGCCTTGGCAGGCCTCCCCAGTTCTGCCTGACTAGAGTTTCTGCTATTACATAAAGATTGTGGGAATGTAGATCTCTACATGATCCTGCAGAGAGTGGCTGACCACTAGGACAACGTAGCTCTTGGGACTGTCAGCATGGAAAGAATACAAGTTGTTTTATTTTAGAAATAAAATTGGAGGTTCTTTGGTTTTGCCTCTTTTATTGTGGCAATTAACACATCACACTTTGTTGTTGCATGCTTATGATTTGAATGCCCAGCTGGCCTCTTGTTACACCCTGCAATCTTTTTTATTGTTTGCCCTTCCTCTGCAGCTGTTTATAGTTCTCTATAAGATGTCCTCCCCACCTTAGCCCTTCTAATCAGTTCATGTTGATGCAGAGAAAACAATGACATGAAGTATGACTGCTTTGGATCTTCTCTTTGACAACCAAATCATTCTCCCTATTTATGTCCAACCTCTCTCCCAGTTTAAGTAAGAAGTTTCCATTTCTTTGTTTTTTATATGAACTCTAATACCAATACTTCATCTGTTTTTTAAGTATTTACTTCTGTCTTCTACTCTCCTGTATTACTAATCTCTTCTCTCATCCCTTCATTTATTTCTTCCTCCAAAGGCAATCATGTCAATATTTACTGATTTGATCTGATTTACTTTTAAATTCGTCATGTATCCCTTGGGTGTCTCAGCACATGCATAGGGGTGAGCATGTAGCTATGCATGCCCTTGACTATACATGTGGATGCTAGAGATTAACAGTAGATATGCTGCCCCTGTCCCTTTCTACCTTAATTTTTGATGTACAGTCTTTCATTAAATCTAAGCACCATTAGCTAGGTTCACCAGAGAGCTTTGGAGATCTACCTGTTCCCCTGCAAAGGGCCTGAGTTCAAGTGGGATTCCAACCCACTTGATTTTAGTGTAGATGCTGGGGATTAGCACCACTAAACTATTCGTACAGCCACACCAACCTCTAATTTTATTCAATTCATTCCTTTGTTTTCAATATAGCTCTGTAAGAGCTTAGGTTCATCCATCATTATATGTCTCATTTGCCTGGTGTTGTACAATCTGGCTTCCATTTCTAATGGTCCATTGAGAGTGTATTATGTGATTGTAAGACCTACTTTGATTTTCTATCTACTGCAGTTTTGAAAAAAATAACAGAGACTATTTCTTGTTGCAGCCTAAAATACTTTAATGTATTTTCATACAAAATCTGAGCTAAATCCAAATGCCTCAATATAACTAATATGTAATATTAATTACTTTTCTATTACTGTGATTGTGAGAACCCTGTCAGAAGTAGCAGGCCAGTTCCCCATGACCAAGGATGGTGGCTCGCAGCCCAACTGAACCCTTCCATTTCGCCCATGACTGTCTGGGGTAAGGACAGATAAGGAAAGGTCCTAAACAGGGAAACCACTCTACCTAGGGTGAGGACAGAGAGGGAAATGACTCAGCAAAAAAAGACAATGCCAGGAAATACCACAAATACCAGGGCAGGCAGGGCCAAATGAAGGAGACAACCTTCCCATTTCGAGTTGACCAAAAATTTTAAATGTTGCTCAGGGTAACCAATCGCAGTTGTCCAACTCAGGCGACCACTGAACTCCCTGTCAAAATGTTTATAAAAGTGTGTGCTTTGTGAGCTCAGGGTCTCCTCTTGCCTGGGTGCAGGGAGAACCCAACGTACAATGTAACAACAAACCTCTTGCAGATTGCAGCAATTCTGGTCTCTGTGGCCTTATTGAGTGGGGGTCTTCTGACGGACACTTACATGACAAAATACCATGACCAAGGCAACTTAAAGTAAAAGGTGTGTGTTCGGTTTCTAGTTCCAGAAGATTAAAATCCATGAAGGCTGAACAAAGGCATAAGGGCTCAAACAGTTCCTTCTACATGGGACTAAATACCCAAGTGACTAAGACTGTGGCAACATCTCATTCAAACTATTACAATCTGTATCTTTCTTCAGTTTCTTTTTCTGTAATTATTACAATCACTTTTTGGTCAAATCTTATTGAATTAAAGTTCATGATTTTTTTTCCCCCTGAGTTATTTGATCTACTTTGATGATTTGTCTTTAACCACCTCTTATATTATTATCAGGTTGTACACATAAAGACCCAACTCAATTATTTCCTTTGACTCATGTCCTGTTCTTTTAAAAAACCACCCCACCTTTCTGTGCTTAGTGCCCACATATTACAATATGTTCCTTGGTTTAAGGTATGACTCTTGATTTCATTTTTCATTCTTTTACTAGACCGAGCTGTTTGGAGATAAAGTTCTTGCCTTCTTTATCTTGTTAGCACTGAAATCTAGCCTGACTCCCACAGTTAAACAGAGTCTTTAAGAGTGTATAGATTCGAGTGATTTCTGGTTCACTATCTATGTTTGGCATTTGCAGTATAAGATGTGAGCCCTTGTCTTCATACTCTTACCACCATTATATATCCTCTGTTCATTGAGATTAATTTGGAAATTTCCTTAATGATAAATAGGTGTACAAGATTGGTGAATCTAGCTGGTGTTTAGCAACAATAAACCAAATAGAACACAGCATACTGTTGGTAATGTTGAACATCAAAATGCAAAGGTCAGGGTGACTTTGTAATTTTCCTTCAGTATTAGCAACCAGAAATCTCCATTTAATGTATCTAAAAGAAAAAAATAAATTTGTATCTAAAAATTAGTCACCAGGTATTTTATTTTTCATAAGAGTGTTATTTATGCTTTTATAAGGATATGAAAAGGCATATATTACATTTGAGCAGCAACCAGAAATTCATAATGAAGGTCACATATCAAAGGTTGAAGAATCTAAAGCAGCTAGCTGAATTATGGTCTTCAGGGGGTCTCTCAGGACCTCACAGAGATGGCAGCAGTGGGGGAAACATGTCAGGAGGAGCAGCAACCCCAGCCTCTGCTAGCCTGTGTAGGCATGTTTGCAAGGAAATATTTGACAATGTCAAATGTGTGTGAGGAAAGGAACCTGATATCGGAGACTAAGCTATTTATGAGTCAGAATCAAACAGAGGAAAGTTTTCAATTGCTCAGGAATGCCTTCCAAGCTGAGACGTGATCTGCATAACACAGTTTCTGAAATAACCTCATGGCAAAGTAAGCCTATGGAATAGCCTTCAACCTATAATTAAAGAAAGAAACTCAGAAAATGAAGACAGAAAAAGTTGCCATAGTACCAGTAGAACACAAACCACTTTTAAATGAAATGAACAGAAATGCTCAGTGGAGAAATATTAAAAAAGAACTAATCATTTTGTTGATTTTTTTTCCCTCTTGTTATTCTGAAGACAGGATTATCAACTGGAAACATCAAAGGAATTTCTATGTCATGTGATAGAATTTTAAAATCAGTTGACATCAGATACACTCTAGCTTTTTGTGATCATTTCCAATGTTCCTCATTTCTTCATCCAGAAGATTTAAAAGGCAAAATATGTTCTTGCCAAATCTAGTTGGTGTTTGACTGTTTTTCTTCTTGTCCCTCTTTCTAGTAAGACACTTCAATCAAGGCAAGGAGGGAGATGTTCACTTTGCTTTTTCTTTTTGCTCTTGTTGGGTTTCTGCCCCTATCTGCCACAATGTGGTATGTCATGGGAGGGATCAGTTACCACCCAGGCCCAGATCCAGGGTTATGAGTTGGCCCACTCCAACATCAACTCCATTTATGAACTCCTGGAACACATAATGGGGCCTGACATGCAAATTCAAAGCTACAGGATCTCCGTGACACAGGGTAACAACATGATATCCAATTGTAGTCCCTATAAGAATCCAGAGTTAATAGTGAAGCAGAAGTAAAGATGTTTGGGCAAAAGGTATATTCTGGGACATGGTGTAGCTTTCAGAGTAGATGTTTTGTTTCTATTTTATTTTTATTTATTTTTTATTTATTTATATTTTTTGGAGGGGTGGAGCAGAGGTTGCAAGAACAGAGGGCAGATAAAGGGATGGGGGATGAGTATGATTGAGGTACATGATGTGAAATTCACAAAGTATCAATAAAAAGTTAAAAAAAATTGCTTGGTTTAATACATGCAAAAATACTTGCAAACTCAATCCAAGAAAATATCAAAAAGAATATCTGCCATGATCAAATAGGCTTCCTACCAGAGATGGTTCATTATATAAAAATCAGTAAATATAATCTGCCATATTAAAAAAAAAAACTGAAGGCAAAACCCAAAACAAAACAACATGATCATTTCATTAGATAAAGGAAAGGCTTTTGACAATATCACCATCCAATTATGATCAAAGTCCTAAAGAGATTAGGGATACAAAGCACATTCCTAAACATAATAAAGGCAATTTACAGCAAGTCTAGAGCAAACATCAAATTAAATGGAGAGAATCTTAAAGCAATTCCAGTAAAATCAGGAACAACACAAACTGGTCCCCTATCTCCGTATCTATGCAATATATTACTTGAAGTTTTAGCCAGAGCAATAAGACAAGTGAAGGAAATCAAGAAGGTACAAACTGTAAAGGGAGAAGTCAAAGCATCTTTATTTACAGATAGTCTATATTAGGTCTCAAACTGACTTAAAAGCCTGGGGTACCAATTTTACATATCAAACCTGGCTGCCAGGTTATCTCAGCATCCTTTAACCTCTACCTGTTACAGTGTCCTTTTGGACATACCTTACCTCTTCTCTAAAATTCTTCAGTCCAGATATTGGGCTGAGCTCTTCTTGCTTACCATTTGCCTTTCCCTACATAACCAGCCATTTTGCTTTCAGGTCCTTGTGTATATTCTCTACCTCACTTCTCTCAGTCTTTCTCTTTCCTCTGCTACTTCTCACATGACCTGACTTAGTCTATTCATTTTGTACTCTCCCAGATTTCTTTGCCTCTGACTATGCTCTCCCTTTTATCCACAATAAACTTTCTCCTCTACCATACCTAGGAGCAATCGTGTCCTTTTTATTTCATTTCTTTACATATTTTCAATACAGAAGTGGTCCTAAATTTCTACCAGCAAACTCCTACAGCTGGTAAATACTTATAGTGAAGTGGCTGGGTACAAGATTATTAATTCAAAGAAAAAAACAGTAGCCCACCTAAATGGACTCAGAAAGAAATCAGGGAAATATCACCCCTCCCAATAGCCACAAATAATATAACATATCATTGGGGTAACTCTAACCAAACAGGGGAAAGACTTGTATGTCTCTGAAGGAAGAAAATTAAAAAAAAAAATCTTCACAATATGGAAAGATCTCCCATGTGAATAAGTTTCTAAGGTTAAAATAGTGAAAATGGCTGTCCTACCAAAATAACTTAACAGGTTCAATGCAAATCCCCATCAAAATTCTCACACAATTGTTTACAGACCTTGGCAAGACAATTCTCAACCTCATATGGAAAAACAAACAACCCAAAACACAAGATAGCTGAATCAGTCCTGAACAATAAAAGAACTTTGAAATGTATCACCATCCCTGATTTCAAGTTCTATCACAGAGCTCTAGTAATAAAAACTTCATGGTAGGGGTTTGGGATTTAGCTCATCGAGAGCGCTTGCCTATAAGCGCAAGGCCTAAGGTTCGGTCCCCAGCTCCAAAAAAAAAAAAAAAAAAAAAAGAAAAGAAAAAAAAAAAACTTCATGGTATTGCTATGAAAATGAACATGTTATTTAATGGAATCAAACTAAAGTCCCAGATAAAAATCCACATACCTATTGGCTTTTGACTAATGATAAGCCAGAAATACACACTGGATCAGGAAAACATCTTCAAAAATGGTACTGGTCTAATTGGATGTCTGCGTGTAGAGGAATGCAAATAGATCCATATCTATCACCCTGCACAAACCCTAAGTCTAAGTGGATCAAAGATCTCAACAAAACCAGATGCAGTGAACTTGAATGAAGTGGAGAATAGCCTGAAACACGCTGGTGTGTGTTGTGGTCTCAGAATGGGATTCCATTCAGCAAAGCTTATTGTTTGTGTTTTCAAAGGCAGACAGATCTCAGAGTTCATTTGCTAATGCTATGTTAAAAAAAAATGTTCTTGTTTTCTTTTCTTTTTTTTTTTTAAGAATCAAGGGGCTAAGGTCATACAATGCTGATTCATGGTATGATCAAAAGAGAACCTGGGATATATGGCTGAATTGATATGCAAATAAAGGACTGGAATTTGGTTTAGGAGTGCTGAGCTGTCTAGATGAGCTGTCTAGATGAGATGTCTAGAGAGGTGTCTCAAGCAGAATTCTTTCACTGCTCCCAGACACCTCTTACTCAGGACTACCTCTCCAAGTTCAGGTGCTACCTGCCAAGGACCTTGCAGGACTTGGCAAATCAGTTGTTGAAAAAAAAATGGCATTCTGAAATTTGCAAGCATATGGATGGAACTAGGAAAAAAATCCTGAGTGAGGTAACCCAGATCCAGAAAGACTAATATACTATGTATTCACTGATAAGTGGACATTAGTCATTAAGTAAATGATAATCTAGCACAACTTCTAGACTAAGGCAGGTAAAAGTCTTTAGGGGGTAGGGAGCCATGAATCTTTCCTGAGAAGGGAAAATAGATATCATAGGTTGTGGGACCATGAAAGGCAGCCTGGTTCTTGGTTGAGCTAAGGCTAGAAACTTGGTGACCCTGAAGGGATGGTAGGTCATTTTGCCTGATTTACCGGCACCAGGCCCCTGTCACTAGTCACAGCCCTCCATAGATTTGTGGCCATCAGTCATGTAAGGAAAATGCCCCAAGCTACTCTACAGGTAGAAGATCTGATGACAGGACAGGTAGGCTCAAGAGAGATCTACATTTTAATGAGATACCTAAAAGCCTGGAGGCTTAGCTAGTAAACTTTCCTTCCTAGACATGCTTACCTGCAAAAGGTATTCTCAGGACTATTCTGAGAATTAAGGTATGGTTCTACATATCCACTTTCCGCCATGACATTAAATGCTTTAAAACCATGGACTGGGGTTGGGGATTTAGCTCAGTGGTAGAGTGCTTGCCTAGGAAGCTCAAGGCCCTGGGTTCGGACCCCAGCACCGAAAAAAAGAACCAAAAAAAAAAAAAAAAACCAATAAAACAAACAAACAAACAAACAAAAAAAAACCATGGACTGTTTCTTTTCACCGGGATCCATGGAGAAGGCCTTCACTTAGAGTCACTGTCTATTGTCTATTGCCATATAAGGCCTCTCTGTGTTCCCAGTCATGACTGCCAAACCAAGTTCAAGCCCTCCATAGCCAAGTCAAGCCTAGGACTATCCAGGCAGGGCCAGCCAAAGCTCCCCTCTTCCTCTACCTCCCCCCCTCAGCTCTGGGCCAGATTCAGCCCACAGGCCCTACTCCATTCTCAGCTCTTCCATGGCACCCAGCAGTGCCTGGCTGTCCAAGAGCTTGAGAACCAGATGGCCCCAGACTTGCCATAGGCCTCAGCACCCCAAAGTCATCTCTGGCTGTGTCCTGAGCCTCAGACCGTGCTTTTCTATCCCGGGAGTGGTGTCCCAGCAACTTCCTGTGTCCTGCCTCCCCAAGCAGCTGTTCTCCTGTGACAGAGCGGGCATGGAACTGCACATAACCCTATAACTGGTAGTCTGGGAGCTGGTAGGGATGGGAACAGGAGGAATCAGGTGTAATGAGATGGGATGGAGGAAAAAAGATTATGAAAAGAGTAGGAATTGGGGAGCAGTGTGGAGACCTAGTGCAGAAGGAAATTTCCTGACATCTATGAAGGTGATCTTAGTGAGAACTCCTTGTAATAAGTATATAGAGTCTGACCTTGCTGTCTCTCGAAGCCAGGCAAGTTTCCCATTGCTGGGACTGGGTTACATTCAATTGAGTTGTTGCCTGAGATGACGCTGTGGAAATCCCAAAAGACCTTTCAAGGTAGGTCAGAGTGTGGCTTTCCAACAACAGCATGCAAACAGTGTAGAAAGGTTGAATGCATGGAGCTTTAATAAGGTCCAGGCTCTTTGCTTTGAGAAAAGTACCTGCCAGCTATCAAAAAAGAAATCTGGACACCAACCCAGATACAAAACCTTTAACCTAAAATCTCTCTTGTAGACACTGACACAGAACTTGTAGGATTTCTGATTCAATTTAGTTTAACTTTTTTTTTTTTTATTAACTTGAGTATTTCTTATGTACATTTCAGTGTTATTCCCTTTCCCGGTTTCGGGCAAACATCCTTCCTCCCCCTTCCTTATGGGTGTTCCCTCCCCACCCTCCCCCATTGCCGCCCTCCCCCGACAGTCTAGTTCACTGGGGGTTCAGTCTTAGCAGGACCCAGGGCTTCCCCCTTCCACTGGTGCTCTTACTAGGATATTCATTTGCTACCTATGAGGTCAGAGTCCAGGGTCAGTCCATGTATAGTCTTTAGGTAGTGGCTTAGTCCCTGGAAGCTCTGGTTGCTTGGCATTGTTGTACATATGGGGTCTCAAGCCCTTCAAGCTCTTCCAGTTCATTCTCTGATTCCTTCAACGGGGTCCCGTTCTCAGTTCAGTGGTTTGCTGCTGGCATTCGCCTGTATTTGCTGTATTCTGGCTGTGTCTCTCAGGATCGATCTACATCCGGCTCCTGTAGGTCTGCACTTCTTTGCTTCATCCATCTTGTCTAATTGGGTGGCTCTATATGTATGGGCCACATGTGGGGCAGGCTCTGAATGGGTGTTCCTTCAGTCTCTGTTTTAATCTTTGCCTCTCTCTTCCCTGCCAAGGGTATTCTTGTTCCCCTTTTAAAGAAGGAGTGAAGCCTTCACATTTTGATCATCCGTCTTGAGTTTCATTTGTTCTAGGCAACTAGGGTAATTCAAGCATTTGGGCTAATAGCCACTTATCAGTGAGTGCATACCATGTATGTCTTTCTGTGATTGGGTTAGCTCACTCAGGATGATATTTTCCAGGTCCAACCATTTGCCTACGAATTTCATAAAGTCGTTGTTTTTGATAGCTGAGTAATATTCCATTGTGTAGATGTACTTGAGGCTCACTCTATGAAGGAGCCCATACGTAGCACTGGCTGAATGACTAGGAACCAGAGACCAGATAGACATGGGGCAGAACCAAATACTACTGGTCTTGAAAAAGAATCAATGTAGCGATCCTAATGATATTCTGCTATACTCATAGATAAGTGCCTTGTAGAGTCTTTATCAGAAAGGCTTCCTCTAGCACTGGATGGGAACAGGTGTAGAAACCCACAGCCAGACTTTATGTGAAGGGAGAGTATAAATAGGTGGTCTTTATTGGGTCCCTCTCCTCAGAGCTCTGGGAATTTCACTGAAGAAGGGGAGTAGAGATCGTGTTATTGGATGGGATAGAGGACAGCAGGAGAACATGGCTCAATCAATCAAATAAGCAGCCTGCATATGGCCTCGTGCAGACTGAAGCAAAAAACATGGAGCCTGCACAAGTCTGTACCAGGTTCTCTTTGTGTATGTTGTGAGGTATTAGCTTGGTATTTTCAAGAGACTCAACTGTGGGGGCAGATGTACAGAGAATCTCTCATACACATCACCTTTCAATAAAAAAGTCAATGGCCAATGAGCTAAGGCAAGAAATAGGAGGTGGGAGACTGGCAGGAAGAGAGAGAATTTTAGCAAATAGTGAGTATAAAAGAGAGATTCACACGGAAACTCAGAGGAGACAGACATAAACCAGCAGGTAGTAGAACTCAGGACAGAATAAACTGAGACGCTCAGGGAGATGCTAAGGAGGCATACAGAAAGAAGTGAGTGGAAGAGAGGTAACAAACCAAGTTAATAAATATAACTTGGACATATACTAGTTAAAATGTGCCAAAGCTTTTGGCCTAGCATTTATTAACAAATAATTAGTATTAGAGTCATCATTTTGAGACCTGGGACTAGAAAAGGAAAAACAGAATAAATAATTTTTTTAAACAAGCAGGTATATCTTTTAATTTTTTTGTCTGCTCATTGGACTCTTTTCTTCTTGTTTGGTTTCCTTGTCCAGCATAGGTATTAGGAAGTTTTACCTTGCCATATTTTATTTTGTTTTGTCATAAATGGTTGGTGTTTCTTGGAGGTCTCCTTTTTTCTGAAGAGAGATGGATGGAAATGGGTATGAGGGCGATGGGGAAGATCTGGGAGGAGTGAGAGGTGGTGAAACTGTGGTGTGGATATACTGTCTGAAAGAAGAATGTATCTTCAATAAAAATTTCATTCAGTTCAGTTATTTATATATGGCTCCTGTTAAACATGAACTACAGAAAAAGATATGTAGATATAGATATAGATATAGATATAGATATACCAATTATTTTCTTAAGATTCAAGGGAAGAGTTCATATTGCTTTCCTAATTGATTATCGTAATGTTTTTCTTGATGTTTCCAGTTGTACTTTATTCAACAATCTTTTTAAAAGGATGTATCATTTTCATTCGTCTCACCTCTACAGACATACAACCATTGATGCTCACATCTTAACTGTGAGCACAATGAAAAACAGAGGGCTAGGGAATAACCTTAAATAACCTTAGATTTTCACTTTTCTTTCAATTGCTTTCAATTTTGTTTCTTCTCATCACTCCATAGAAAGAATTTCACAATTAAGATTTAAAAATCGTGGTCCAAAAATGTTAGTTTAGTTTAGAGTTGGAAGCAAGAAGTCTACACAACTTCTGACATTGCTTTTTGTGTCTTTTTTACATTTTGGAATTCAAGATGGATGAGAAAATTCTAATGCAGACTATGTGTTATTGACTATTGGATTATGATAATAAGAGACCAAGAGGCAAGTTTGAAGAGATCACTATAAGGGAGGGGAGAAGCTATATATGCTATATATGCTATGCATGAGTATGTAGAACACTAAGTTAAAAAAAATCACAAGAGCTAATGATTTGTTTGTTCAGAGAGAAGAGGCATGTTAACTTAAATGTAGCACTTAATAGAGAACACTTTTTTTTAGTTCATCAATTAGTATGTAGACAAATTCAGTTATTAGTCACCACTGTGAGATTGGAAGATGTCATACTAAGAAAGGAACGGTATCTCGTGCATGATACTGGAAGAACCCATCAAATGAGTAGCATTTGTTCAAGAACAGTACTTTAAGATGCTGGAGGTTAACTCCCTGTTTGTAATACATTGTTTATTGAATTCCTTGAAAACTGGGGCCTACAGATTTGGAAGTCTTTTTTTTATTCATCTATTATATATAAGTACACTGTAGCTGTCTTCAGACACACCAGAAGAGGGCATCGGATCTCTTTACAGACGGTTGTGAGCCACCATGTGGTTGCTGGGAATTGAACTCAGGACCTCTGGAAGACTAGTCGGGTGCTCTTAACCGCTGAGCCATCTCTCCAGCCTGAGACTTGGAAGTCTTAGAGTTGGGTCCAGAGAGCTTTTCAGAGTTCCACCTGTAATCGCAAGACGTGCCTCATCAACCAGCTTTCAAAGTTGGAAGAATTCCAATAACTTTGCAAAACAAGAAGTGCTCTAATTTTTAAATGTCCATTGAGTCATCAGTTCATCTCACAGATAGAAGAATCTCTCATCCCACACATTGTTTAGCTACAATAGCTTTGTGGGACTTTTTTTTAACCTTTTCATTTTAACATTACAGCATGAAATTGTGAGAGCTTGAGTGTAACATCAATCACTGGAAACAGCATCCTCATCTTATTTTAACTTCACGTTGAATTAGAGCGTTTTTTCCCCCCTTTCAAATTAATTAAGGTTTTTGCTCTTGGAAGTGTTTGTAGGCTGTATAGCATACTTATTTCTTCAGTTAACTTTGGTCAAGGATCATAAAAGGACTTACCAATGAAGTATGATGAAGTATAATGCTTTTAAAAACTGTAGCACTGTGTTGGTAACGAACGGACATATTTTAAGGTTTATCATAGCTATGTTTCCACTGCTCTGAGGAGACATCATGACTAAAACAATATGTGAAAAATCTTTAATTGGAGGCTAGCTTATGGTTTCAGGGAATGAATAGAGCCTATGACTATCACAATGGGTAGCAGTAAGTAGGTTGGCATGGTGCTGGAGCAGTAACTGAGGACTCAGCTACTGAGATAAAACCATGAGGCAGAAAGGGAAGAAAGAGAGCTAACTGGGAATAGGTGGTCTTTTGAGACCCTGCCCCCACTGATATGTCTTCTCCAACAAGGTCACACATTCTAATTCATCCGGAAAATTCCATCAACTAGAAACTAAGCATTCAAATGTATATCCTGTGGGAGCTATTTTTATTCAAATCACCACAGGAGAGAACCATGGTGAGGTGAACTCTGCTTGCAGGGAAGACCTCCAGATTAGTCTAGTATCCCAAAGGGTGCACTATCATTCTGTCTCGTGTATGGGCTTTATTTGAAATGATCCCTTCAACTAGGAAACAGTACTGTCTGCAGGAAGACCTTAGCTCTCAATGTAGGAGCACTGTAATCAATGTTAACCATCTAGGTCCAGTCTTAGCTGCTAGCTGCGGGGTCTGTACAACATTAGGAATCTACCTGGAATCATTTCCTCCTGACTTATTTGTTTATTCAGCTGATGTCTATGCAATTTCTGTTGTGCCATGGAATTGAGACGGCCAATGAAGACAGCTGGTGACATGTAGGATGTCATTGTCTATGCAAATAACTGTCACAGAATTCTTTTGAGCCCAACACTTTAAAACAGCAGATAGAGCTTTGCTTTGCAAACTAAGAAGTGCCATACAGATTCAAGAGATTCTGACAGCCAAAGGCAGCGAGTTAAGGCAGAGACTGAGTTAAGGCAGAAACTGTAAGCATTTATTAGGTTGAATATGAGAAGGAAATAAAAGCTAAGGGAAGCCATCTCTTGATAAATCTCAGACTGGTTAAAGTTTATGGTTATCAATGCCCTTTGATTCTCCTTCCCCTTCCAACCACCAACTATTGAATATTTCTCTGCTCATTAACACCTGTCTAGAAGTGGGAAGGTGAAATGCTAATCAGGCAATTTAGCTAATTGTTAGCTGCTGCTAGGATGTGGCTTTTCCCCCTTTCTCTCTTTCAAGTTCAGAAAGGGAAATTGTGAAATCCCTTTCTAAAATGTGAAGTGGATTTCTTTTTTTTTTTTTTTTAATTTTTTTTTTTTTTTTTAACTTGAGTATTTCTTATGTACATTTGGCAAACATCCCTTCCTCCCCCCTTCCTTATGGGTGTTCCCCTCCCCACCCTCCCCCCATTGCCGCCCTCCCCCGACAGTCTAGTTCACTGGGGGTTCAGTCTTAGGGACCCAGGGCTTCTCCTTCCACTGGTGCTCTTACTAGGATATTCATTGCTACCTATGAGGTCAGAGTCCAGGGTCAGCCCATGTATAGTCTTTAGGTAGTGGCTTAGTCCCTGGAAGCTCTGGTTGCTTGGCATTGTTGTACATATGGAGTCTCAAGCCCCTTCAAGCTCTTCCAGTTCATTCTCTGATTCCTTCAACGGGCGTCCCGTTCTCAGTTCAGTGGTTTGCTGCTGGCATTCGCCTCTGTATTTGCTGTATTCTGGCTGTGTCTCTCAGGTTCGATCTACATCCGGCTCCTGTCGGTGAGCAGTGGATTTCTAAACGTTATTTCACCTTCTCTTTCCTTCACTGCTGAGATGAACTCAAATATTTTGTTTTCAGTAAGGTGTTGAAATAAAACCCTAAGCAGGCATGCTTCTCAGGGTTCTGTTTTAATGTCACAGTACATGCTTCTTAGTGAATAATATTTAGAAAATACTTAGTTTTTACAACATGACTAGCTTAGAAGAATAGCCAGGAGTTACTAATTTCAGTTCTGAGTATAGCCCTATGTAAATGCACTTGCCTAGAGGATTTGGAGCAACGGGAAACCAACGCAGAAAATTATTGACGACTGCCTTCCCCTCTGCCTGTGGTAGACATTACATGACCCTCCCCTAGCCAAATAAGGGAGGGAGGAATGTTCTGGGTATTAGAGGCGCTAAGAATAAATCTGAGCTATCTCGGGTAGGATTACTTTCAACTCTTTATTTCATGTTTTCTGACACCGACCCCCAATCTGTAATTATCTCAGAGACACTGCGGGGGCTTAGTACTTTCTAGATACTCTGGCTTTGTTTTCCTCTTTTATTTATTTATTCACTTATTTTTTTTTTTTGCCTGTATCTTTAGGGCTTGAGAGCTCTGTGTTTGTGTGTGTGTGTGTGTGTGTGTGTGTGTGTGTGTGTGTGTGTGTGTGTGTGTGTTTCATCCAGAGTGCCAAAAAAAAAAAAAAAAAAGTGCTGAAGAGTCCTAGGGAGATGAGGCTATTTTTGTTTGAAGCTGATACTTTTAGCTGAGCTACAAGTACTGCTTGGAAAGGGCTTAGGTTGTTTCCAGGGGGAGAACTCTGCAGAGAAGAGGCAAAGTTCAACAAGACCACAAAAAACAACCGAAACAGCCAGGAAAAGAAGAGCCCTTGCGTTAACCCTCTACCAGTGTTCTCTAAGCCTACCTGATTCTGCAAAGTGCCACTTGACTGGAACTTTTCACCTGATTGATTTCTGCACCCACCATGACTGAGATCACAGCTGAAGGTACTGTTGTTTGGGGACATTATGTAAATCAGCAGCCACAGGGACTCTCCAGGCTTTGGCTGGCTTCAAGTTATTTAGTTCTGTGGGTCTACGCAGGATCTGCAAAATAAAATTGAGAGCTGAGAGGTTGCCAGATATGTGTGTTTGGGTATTCAAGGAGAGATTTCTCTGGAAATTTGCATGTGGGAAGTATTCTCTGCTATGCTGGAGGCCCCACTGCTCTTTCTTTTATCACCTCAGCCTATAAATAGCTGAGGATATGGTGGCTGCCTTCTTATTAAGCAAAAATTATAAGACATGTGAGGCCGAAGATGGAAAAAATCAAAATATTATGTGTGATGTGTCCGTTTACAAATATTATTTAGAGTGCCTTATCTTTATAGTATTTAAAGCTTGAATTCTTAAATGTCTTCCCTTTCCAGCTAGAATATACAGCTTGCTTGTATGCATCTCAGAAAGAAGTGCTGTGAAGAATCCTAGTCAGTTTACTGTGGATATAAACTCAAAGACAAAATTAGAAATTACAGAAAGTCAGACCACTCCGACTTTAAAAATTAAAGCATTTAATTCTTAGAGTTCTAGTTATTCCGTGAACTCATTTCTTTTTTTCTCTATAGTTAGTGAGTTTTATATTTATATTAACATAAATCTTTTCTATTTAACCTCTTATAATAAATCTACACACACACACACACACACACACACACACACACACCCTTCTTACTAAAGAAGTAATTTTTAAAAAATAATACAATCTGGTTCTAGTTGAGGTAAAACTATGAGAGGTATGTCTAACATGCTCTTTGACAGCTATAAGAACACAAGGCAGATGGTACTTTTGACAATTTCCAACTTAAATGCCATTTTGTTTTAACCACACTGTAAAATAGAAATCTATGAATTTTGTCTTGTGGGTGGGTAGAAATCTATGTACAGAAAATAAACTCCCCTGCAGATTTGGTAATATCTGCAAGAAAAATAAAACCTTGCTTTTATTAGTTACAGAGTCTCTCACTCCAAAGTAATAATAATTATCAAGAAGCTTCCATTTATTAGTTATTTTGTTCAGAATTATAAGGTCTCACATTTCCTTTGTGAGACCTCACACAGTTCTAAGTAGCATTTCGATCTCTATTTCACACACAGACACACACACACACACACACACACACACACACACACACACACACACACACAAAAAAACTGTTACTCAGATATTCCATGACTACCCATTACCAAATAACTGAGATTAGGTGTCAGCCCCTTGAACCCAGCTTGTGATTTCTCTTTTCCTTTAGAGAATATGAAATTTACTGCTTGCCACTTTTAGTTCCGAATTTGCTAACTGAATATAAATAGGATTTTTTTTTTCTATTCCTTGGACATTCTGTGTCTATGTCTATAAAAGTGTCTCGCTTATTCCTGTACAAGGTATTGAGAAACTCTGAGAATTCCTGTCAGCCTGTGCTTGGAACCCGGGCTGCTGCTAATTCC
The DNA here is from genome assembly GCF_011064425.1 of Rattus rattus. NCBI lineage: Eukaryota > Metazoa > Chordata > Mammalia > Rodentia > Muridae > Rattus > Rattus rattus. The sequence continues at coordinate 207,260,663 of NC_046155.1, forward strand.
AGATACTGCTGACCAATTGTGCTCTTTGGTTACAGTGCACGCATATTCTATATGCATTTGCACCTGAACCATAGCATGTTTTATTAAAGGGTTGTTTAGAATTATTTGTTCTCATAGGGAGTTGAAAGACATTGTGAAGCCTCTGTGGTAGGACACATTAAAAAGCAACTGAGTAAATCTAGGTTGACTAGGTGAACACAACATATAATTTTCTGGGTAGCGATCATTTCCAAAGGTCTGATCTTTGCAGTTGGTAGGGTCGCTATCACGTGATCCTGAATGCTGTACTTATTACTGATCTGTTTGTCAGAAGACACTTAGATTGCCGGCTCATTGAGTTTGTCTCATTTGCTCAGAACCATAGTCATTCTCCTCAGTTTTCCTAAAGCTTTTACACTTTTTATTTTACCTTGTGATTCCCACTCTTTGTTTCTTATCCCTAACAACCTTTCTCCATTCTTCTTTTTTTTCCCTTTCATTAAAGAGATCTTCTGTAAAGGTCTTGTTTCTCATTGTTCCTTCAGCCTTGGGTTGTCTTTTCTTTCATCTACTTTATTTCCCTCACCACCACTTTGGCTAAACTGCTGAAGTTTAAACACTGCAGGAGTAGCCACATACCACTTATCTATCTCATTTTTTACTCATTGAATATGCAAAGCAAACATTTTGAAGATTTATACCAAGTTAGAACAAGGGTGATTCCTTGGAAGCCTGGTATCACATTAATCTCTTCTTTGGCCATTGCTAATTTTGCAAGTTCACAGGTTGATACCCTGGCTAATTTGCCTCTAATGCATACCACAATTACCAAACTTACTGAATCTTTCACATATGTTTTTCTATTTATATTTCAAGTTGGATAATTCATCCAATGGAAAAAAGAAAACCATGTTACATGTAGAAGAATGTTCCAGGCTCAGAGCACTAGGTGAAAGAGAAATCAAAGTTGAACCTCAAAGGATTTTAGGGAAACAACAACTTTTATTCTAGCCATGATAAAGATGGTCATGATAACACCTACTCAATATATATTCTGGGGACTTAAGATAGCAGACTTATTAAATGCTCATTTAACCATCCCAACATCTAAGTGAACATTATTTTATTGCTGTTTATAATATATAAAGCTAAGATTTAGGAAGATTAAGAAGCATGCAAGGACTGATACAGCTTCAGTTTGTCTGAAGGCAGTGAAGTTGAACCTGCTCTCATTGTGTGATACTCAGAATTAGTTTGATATTGAGAGACTGTTAGGCGTCTATGCTAGGTACCTGGTAGGTAGCTGAGACCAGGCTCAGACCAGAGCAGAACCAACCAGTGCTCAGAGAAGATCAGAGGCTTTAAATAGGTCTCTCCTCACTTTGTAGAAACCCAGAGCTTCACAGGCAAGTACCAATGTTAGCTGCCTCCTTGTGTAGCCCATATAAAATTTCAACTACATTTTAAAATGGGCACAGAATAGTCAGTGCTTAGGTAAAGTTTTCTTCTCAAGTTGTGTAATGAGACATTAAATTTCTTATTTCTCTCACCCTGTACTTAAAGGCAGAAGAAAGGCAGAAATATCAAAACCTAAAAGCAAATGCTTGACAGACATAATCAACTGACAGACAACATGATAGCTAGAGTTGACTCTTTTCTTTTTCATTTTTAAATTACTTCTATTTTTTAAAGTCCAGTCATTACTGCCCTGCCTGTCCACCTTCCCTAGAAGGGAGAGATTTAAAATCAGACTATTTAAAAGAAGAAAGAAAGAAAATAAATCAGCCTCAGTGAGTAGGTGAGTAGACAAATGAGGAAAATTCGTAATTGAGGCTCTCTGAACCACCATAGTACAAACCAGCAGAAAGTGATGCTAAGGTAAAGAATACATTAAAATAAGGGCCAATCTATCCCTAGGCATGACATTAGTGGACTATGAATCAGGCATTCTTAAAAACATATCTTGTGATAGGAGTATTAGGGACTGCTCTTTTGTGCCAAGTGAGATTACCACATCAGGGTATAATCTTAAACTATTACTATTTGGAGATACAAGATAAATTTTATGTCCATGATGCAAATGCTATTTATAGTTCCAAAGAGTATTCCATATGGGAAAATGTGAATGTCAGTGTTAAGACAGAATATATGCCGAATGATCTATAGAAGAAAGTTAATTTCACTGTTCTAATTCTGTGAATATCTAATTATTTCCAAAGGAATTTGGAAGATGAGTTAATGTGTTTAGTAAAGAACTTTTAATAAAAGTATGCTTCTTTTTATAAGGTAACTGAGGCAGTAAGGCAGACCCACCTGGTTCAACTGGATGAAACTGCTTCATTGAAACAGCGAGGGGCCCACACCTTTCTGAGGGGAAGAAGACTGAACACATTGAAAGAAGATGAGGGATATTTATTTATTTATACATAGCTAGCTACCAAGAAGTTACAGTTTGTTTTGGTGCTTTAACGAGGCATAGAGTATGTTGCTTCCATACCTGTGTATATTGTTTCTACAGGTGGAGCACAATGGTCAGGCTGGGGCTAAGTCATTCTTTATGGCTAGGGGCTGTTGCCTAGTATAGCTTCACTCAGTCCCTCAAGAGGGTTTTGGGTACCCAACATCTTGAGATCAAGAGATCAAGTGTTCATCGAATTCATTGACTACGAAAGTTAAACCCAAACTGCTTTTTGATTGATTGATTACTCTGTTGTTGTTTATGGAAACCAATATAAATCTATCATACCTGGGAGTTTGGGATATACTTTATGCTTCTAACAGCAGATGAGAAAGCAATAACAATTATATTCATTATTATATGGGTATCTGGAAGTTAGTATTACCTTATTTATCAAAATTATAAGTGACATAAATTATAGACATTAATAAGCAAAAGTTACCTATTAATGTATTTTGTGTAAAAATCCTAGCAACACATAAACAGACATCCTAAAAATTGTTGTAACCTAGGCTCTTTTAACACAAAACCAAACAGAACCTAGAAAAGTACATTCATATGTAGGAAGCTTTTGAATGAAAATCTTGCATAATATCACAAAACAATAAAAGACAGGAGTCATATAAACCCAATCTGTCTAGCTAGTTGGCAAATTTGGTTCATGCTTTCTTACTTGAACAAAGCACCCGCTATGCAAATTGCAAAATCTATGGCAAAAACAAGCAGAACCCTTGTCCTTATATCACCAGCCTAAGTTGGGTTCCACTAAGAAGTTTTTTTCTGTATCTACTATTACTGTTAATGATACTGACTACTCTTACCTGATAAGCACATAGTTTTTATGGAGAATATTCTATAAGCTCAACAATTTTTTAATCTCTCCTTATTTATTTTAGTTGACTATAGTTTCAAATTATGCCCTCTTTACAGTGTGGAAATAAATTGAGACTATTCAGATGCTATAAAAAAGGGTTAGGCATATTTAAAGACTCTATGTTTCTAATGTTGTTTACATGAGTGCTTAGCCAGTTAATGCAATTTAATATTATGGAAGCATAAGACACAAAGAAGCAAGTTTAACATAGTCTACGGCAGTGGTTCGCAACCTTCCTAATGCTGACATCCTTCAGTACAGTGTCTTATGTCGTGGTGACCCTCAACCATAAAATTTTCAATGCTACTTTTACACTGTAATTTTGCTACTGTTATGAATTGTAATGTAAATATAGTATATACAGAATATCTGATGGGTGATTCCTATCGGGGTCACAGCCCACAGGTTGAGGACCACTGGTCTATGTTGACTCCTGTGTTAGATATATCAATTTGAAAGGAAAATGCAGAGGTGGTTATCAGATTTTAGTTAAAGTTTTAATGTTGAACTTAGTTCTGCTTATTTAGAGCTTACTCACAGAATTATAACATTGTTATTTCTTTTTTCTCTTTGAATAAAGAGAACTCCTTTGTGGAGAAATGACCAAAAGTGTGTATGTTAGACAAAACAACATATTTTTAAAGCACACTTTCGAGAAAAAATCTTTACCTGGTATCTGACGTCACAAAACAATGTGAATTCTGTAATATGGTTCCTGACTTAAAGTTCTAGAAGGATCTATCAAAGTTAAGGTAATTTTGCTTGCTGCCTGCTTTGCTTGATATAATTGACATTGTTTCCAATAGGAAGAGCTAAGTTGCATTGCCCCAAGTGGATTATGCAGAGATAAGTAAAGTTGGTAGTCCAAAATGATAGTAATTTCCATATTCAACGGAAGCTACAATGCGTTTCTTTGCAAGCACAGGACAGATGCAGTCCTGTCCCCAGCATCTGAGCTCTTCTCTGTAAACATCAAACATCTCCACATCTTACTGCCTGAAGTCAGGATGCCAGAGACACATAATTTACTGTTTTGAGTGATGTTTTCACATGTAAATGAGCTGTTTCCTCATAAACGACATAGCCTATGTCACAATGTACTTTATACACAGAGAGGCTAAATATCACGACTATTAAATACTAATTCATTATCTGTTGCAGGCGAGAATATAATCTTTTAATTCATGAGGACAATGACAATTTGCATCCGGCATTCCTCACTTTGCAGAATCAGAAGCTTGAGGGTAGACCCCATCTTGAAAAGTTTTGTCTTTGGTGCTTCCTCATAGTAACCTACTCCCTTCTCTGACATTTGCTAATACAAAGTGGAGAAAATCTAAAGAAAGTGGGAAAAAATCTTCATTTTACTAATGTCAAGGGTTTAAGTGCACTTAAGGACAATGTATTTTTGACAAGGCATCCCAGAAAACTTTATTACTGCCTTTCAAAATAAAACCATTTTGTCAGTGAGAGAACATTTTATGTGAGGTTAGACATATGATATAATCTGGACTGAAGAGTCAAATTCAAAGTAGCTTGTTGACCTTCATAATTTTGGTTAATACTTTTGACCAGGACTTTTATTTAACACACACACACACAATTGTCTGGGGAAATATGAGCACATTACATCATCTGTAAGTCACTACAGTTTGGTGAACTGCCAATTTTGAGAATCAATACATACAGCCACATAATTGTTCTCCATCATAATGGTCAGAAGAATCCCAAAAGCAATATAAAACCAAAGTTGATGGAAAAAAGATCAGTGACTGCCACAAAATAAAAAGGATATAGGTATAAATAAATGAAAATAAAAAGGGTACAATTCCATCTTCAGATCTTTGACATTCTAGGAGAACTCATTTAGTGCTAAGTTGATATTTTTCACTGACTTAATATCTTGGTCACGAGGAGACACATTTTCATTGGCAGCTGAAATAAAAACATCTGTTATAAGATACTCTGTTACAGGTTTAGGATAATGAAGACCCAGTCATAAACTTCACCGTGAATTTGATTTCATAAATGTTCTTTTAAACAGTGGTTTTCAACTTTTGTAATTATGCAAGCCTTTAGTACAGTTCCTCATGTTCTAGTGACCCCCAACCATAAAATTATTTTCTTGCTACTTCATAACTGTAATTTTGCTACTATAATGAATATAATTTAAACATCTGTGTTTTCTGATGCTCTTAGGTGACCCCTGTGAAAGGGTTTTTCAACTTGCAGGAGTTCACAATCCAGAAATTGAGAACCACTGTTTTAAAGTATCTACAAGAAGAACGTATTATGGAGATAAGAATAGTTGCTCATAGCTATCAGGAACCTTGGGTCAAACTACTCAACTGTAAAAATTCCAACCTTAATTTCTCCCATGCTGGTTTTAGGTCATTCGTAAAGATGAGAATGTTGGGAATTCTATATAGACATAATATTATCAACATCAAAGCCCTTTTACAAATACAGACGTCTATTTCAAAGATTAGACAATTATTTGTGATAGAATAAAAATTGTCTTAAATTATAAATGATTTGTCTTCCTTGATCTTTATTGAAAACTTTATAGTAGGAAGCAACAAACAAAAATGTTAACTTTAAAGAAACACAGGCAACAAGATTCACAAGCTAAAGAGAATGGCACATTTTTCACTTGAGAGAAAAAAAAAATCAGTGAAAGGTAATGGATTATTTTCTGTGCCCTTGAGCTAATGACTTGAGAGGTGATAGCATAATTTGAAGAGAGGCATAGGAGGAAACAGCTGTGCAGGTTAAACTGAAAGAAGGCTGTTTGCACGATTGCCTGCTATATAGTTTTGCAGATGCAAACCAACACAGTTGAGGGAGGATTGCCTTTTTTTTAATCGCAGTCTCCTTATTTTGTAACCCGTTCGACTCCACATGTCTGTCTAGAGGAGGCTTGCTATTTCCTTGATCTTTAAAATATAATCACAATAAGGAACGGGCAGTAAAAGCACAGAGAAACTCAGTTATATCCAGTATTAGGTAACACCATGTTAGAGATCAAAATGCACTGACACTCACGGGGAAAAGAATTTATTGTGGTGATCGCTGATAAATACATACATCTGTGGATTTATCGTTAGCAAGACTTGACCTGTAACAGTCATTATTGTTCCAAAGAAGAGAAGGAATATAGCTTGCTTTTGATTGCATATTACTCCCAAGGGCTGGATAGAGACCATTACACAACTATTTGAAAACCCAGGGAGAAACAGTGATTTATGGTGATAAGCCTGGAGTTTCTTATATGCATGTCTTCTGTGAAGTCTTCAGTGACTAACATCCTCTTTTATATTTCATTGGGACCATCCACATAAGGACCACAAAAGGAGATGTAGGTTATGAGAGAGTTACCATTTCAAATGCTTAGCAGTCCATCTCTTACTATTAGGGAGAGCTGCTGCTGACTATGTAGAATAATTCCGGAACACTGGAGGCTGGGCTACTAGCCTCATATAATTCAGTTCAGTGCTGTTTGAAAACAAAAAGCCAGCAACCTTTGACAAATATTATAGTAAGCATCCTTAGCAGGTATCACTTTCTTCAAAACAACCTTTCTATTCTGCCTAAAGTTAAAGTTAGTAATTAGCCAAGTATTCATATTATATTGCTGTCAAACTATAGTAACCTTTGTTTTCTTGGGTTTTACTAAAGTATTTTCTCATTTCTAATCTCAGCTACATACACTGTGAATCCTAGAAAATGACCAAATACAGCTAGGAACACATCTGTACACTTTTCTAGCACTTTAGATCTATACATTAGATCAGTGGATATAGACTAACATGTCCTGTGACGCTTAGAAACAAGACAGGATTCCTTTCAACTTTGTTCTTCCTTTGTCTCTTGGCCTCTTCTCCAGTATCTGCAATGCTTTCTTAGAGAATAACATGGGAAGCTATTTTTCTGTGAGATTTGGCTTGTTAAATCTTCATTGTAAAATAAAAAATAATTCATTTTCAGTCACATCTATACAAAAATATTGAAGGTATAAAATCACATTTTATAAGATCAGAGATGAAATAAACATTAGTCACTATAGATTTATTTATTTCTTAATTTAAACTAAATGTGTTTTAAATGATGTACAGCAAACTACTCATATTAATGATAGCATACAAGGAAGTCCTTAAATACATGTATAAGTTATTTAAGTTAATTAAAACATATACATATATCATTATTTATTCTTTCTGTGTGGTGAAAATATTCAAAACCACATTTTAAAACTAAGCAGTGTTGAGGTTGACATGCACATAGCCGGTAGCTCTGTCAAGAAGCTATTTCCAGCACTTCTGAAAATGTATTTTTAGGTGTCTGACCACACATTGGCTCTCACTTCGGAGTGACTTATGAATCCAGACTCTGTTTCCTTAACCCTTTGCTAACTCAATTCTCATATTAAGAGTCATCCACTTGGTGTGCCGTTTTAGTGTTTTCCTTGCTGATAAAATTCACAATCCACCCATTCAACTTTCTTTTTAGGCAAAAATAGCTATTTTGATGAACAATGCTAATATACCCATTCTTTTCTTTTCTTAGTTTAGTTTCCCATGATTCTTTCATAAATATATATTTCTTTCATGGTGATCTGCCCTATGATAAAGAAGTGCATTTAATAGAGGGAAAGAATTGTCACTTTGCGTACACAAGTCAAGCCTACAGACTAACATTTAGATTTTGGTGCTCCCTCTAGAAATGCCCCAATAAATTGTGAGAAAAAAATTAACCTAGTCCTACTGTATATATAAAAGTGCTGTTTGGAAGAACATGGAGAAAGCAATATAGTACAAAGAACTTCTCAGAGATGAAGACTTAATCCTTATAATAACAACTCCTCACAGAAGCTATTTATGCAGCAATGCATACATTGTCACACAGAAGGCATAAGACTAGATTAACATCATGCAACATTTAATAGCCATGCTATTTGATGACCAGCATAGTGCTTGAAGTTGGGTCACCAGCAGTAAGGAAACAATCCTTACTTCCAAGCCCTTCCAGCTGTTCTTGGAACATACCTATCTAAGGATGAAACTCTCATTCTTTTGGCTTCAGCTTCCTAGCTGTAGTCAGCCACGTCCATATTTTTTTCCTTTTTCTTGATCCACCTACTAATTTCAACTAGATTTCAGAGCTACTTATTACAAGGCGACCTTCAAATACAATGTGACCCTCATTCACAGCCAGACAACAGTTACTCAATTTCTGTCACTGTTCTCCCAGTTGCCAACTCCAGAAGTTCATGTAACCCTTTCTCTGGTCATTTGGCTACCTTTAACTTTCAAAAGAACCATCCTGTTTCTATGTTAAAGGATATCTTTTTGAGGCAAAATGTTCAACTCTGCCTCACTAAGGAAGGGAGGCATAAAAGAGATATTAATAATTTTATTGCTTTTAGAATGAAAGAAGAAATTAAGCCTGTTAGTGAAAAAGAGTGATGTTTGTAAGTATAAGAGCTTTGTGGGTGGGTAGGTATTCAATCTAGATGTAATTGTAAGAATGGATGTGCAACTTATGGTTAGAACAACAGTAGAAAATTAAAAATAATATGTAATCTTGATTAGAGATTCACGAAGCATAACCCCAGGGCAGCAGCATCAGCAGAAACTACAGGAACTAGAAACTTCAATAATAACTACATTGGTCTTGAATATACACAGACTATTTTTCTTCTCATCACTGACTTTAAAATAAGATAATAATGCACATAGTATTTACATTTCATTAAGTATTATAAGTAACTTATAGATTAATGAATTATACGGATGATGTTTGCATACTGAGTGAAACCATTTTGCCTGGGCATATAAGGGCCACATGCTTCATTGATTTTGTTATATATGGATTGGCTGGGTAGAGTATAATTCTGGAACAAGTTTCTATTAAAAAGGAAAAGTACTGATATTTTCAGTGAGCATTCAAATCTTGTTTATAGTAAAATGAGTTAAAATTCACCTACTACATTAATAGAAAATTTCACAATGGATTTATTACTACCTATAGTAATGATTCTTTTCCCATGAAAAATGGGACTCTGAAGATAATGAATACGAGGCAATAGGAACAAAGAGGTTAGAAATTTTGTTTTGAAAGAGAGAAAGGAACATAAACCTTAGAGTTCAAATACATGAACACTGAATCTCATTAGATTTCTCAAATCAGTTCTTCCTTTTCTGTACCATAGTTCTATTTTCGACTATATATTGTTTAGATTATATTTTTGCATTCATTATTTCCCCTCAATTAATATTTTTCCTGGTCTAGTTTAAACTTCTATAAAATCATATTTGGGCATTTATATATGACATTATATTTTTCAAAAATGACTGCAGCAGAATTTTCCACTTCATATTCTCATCTCTCACAAAATGGCATTTTATCTTCTATATTGAAAGACGTACTTTCCCTGAGACCTTGGGCAGAGCTGTGTAACAAATGATAAAAGCAAATTAGAGTGAAATTAATTCCAAGTGTATAGTCTAAAAACTTACAACTATGTAAGCATGTCTATGTAAATGTAAATATGTAAGTTTTCCTAGGGCATTTGCTTCTAAAACAATACCTTGTAAGATCAAGGAACTTCTCAAGATTCCTATGTGAAAACACCAGAACTTTGGACCATGTACCCTACTAAGCATTCAGCCAACAGCTAGCACCAATTTCCTAGCCATGTGAATGAGTCTTTTAGAAAAATAATCCTCCAGCTCCTAGTTGATGGCAGATAACTAGTGCATGATGTAAGCACCTTCTAATCTTTCACTCATCATGTGCACTAATATAAGTTTCTTTATAAAACTGCTTGAGGCAGGTTCAATGTAATGTTAGACAACTATATCGTAATTGTTCCTCTCTAAACTTTTCATCCAACCATCTCCACATTCATGCCTTTATGCACAAAATCATTTAAGGAATGTCAACTATTATAAAAGCATTAGCCTCTACATTACTGTAGTTCCACAATTCAGTATAAGAACCAACATGAGAAGATAGGGCAAGGATATAATAGCTCTGATCAATAAATTTCTGTAAATATGAAAAATTATTATTTTTTGTTTAAGATGTTTAAAATATATCATGTGTATGGGTTATGGATTTTGACATTTTGTTTCTCTAAGTACTTTTAAATATAAATTTACATAGAATAGCATTTGACTTGTCTATTAAAGGAAACTTATAAGAATACTTGTTATGGTATATCAAATAATTGCTTCCTAAAATATCCTTACCGAAATTGCCAGAACATTGAAATATTTTGGTTCAGTTGGCATGAGGCATTGTGCAAATGAGGTTATGTTAAAGAGTTAATGGAAGATAATCCTTCATTATGTGGGTGAACCCAGTCTAAAACAGGAGTCTGCTGGAGAGGATAATCTTCCCTTACAGAGGGAGATGTAATGTCACGACTCATCAAGCCACCAAAGGCTTTGAAAATAGCTGAAGAGATCAGGAACAAAGGGGGATGAGAAACTATAGACACATATCTTTGTAGCCTTCAGAAATAAAAGTAGCAATAAGAAACTAATATACTATTTATATTTTGTTCATGTAAACCTATTCTGATATAAAGTTTTAGCGTAGGCAGATTAACATGATAGGTGAATTGACAATTTTCTTTCTTTTTTTTCTTATTTTATTTATTTGCATTTCACATGGCATCCTCCTTCTCACTTTTCCCTCTGCAAACCCACTCTCTCCTACCCCAACATCTATAAGGCTGCTCCCCCACCCACTCATCCACCCACCCTTACTACCCTAGTATTCCTCTACACTGGGGCATCAAATCTCCACAGGACCAAGGGCCTCTCCTCCCATTGATGCCAGATAAGTTCATCCTCTGCTACATATGCAACTGGAGCCTTGGATCCCTCTGTGTGTACTCTTTTGTTGGTGGTTTGTCCTATGAGCTTGGGGGAGTCTGGTTGTTTGATATTGTTGTTCTTCCTATTAGTTGAAAACCCTTTGAGCTCCTTCCTTCCTTGCCCTAACTCCTCCATTGAAGTCCCTGTGCTTTGTCCAAAGGTTGACTTTGAACATCCTCATCTGTATTGGTCAGGCTCTGGCAGAACCTCTCAGGGGACAGCTATACTGGACTCCTATCATCAAGTGCTTCTGGGCATCAGCAATAGTATCTGGGTTTGGTATCTGCAGATGGGCTGGATCCTTAGCTGGGGCAATCTCTTGATGGCCTTTTCTCTAGACTCTGTTCCAAACTTTGTTCTTGCATTTCCTTTAGATAGGAACTATTCTGTGTTAATATTTTTGAGATGGGTGGGCGGCCCCATCACTCAACTGGGGGCTATGCCTAACCTCTGGATAGGTCTTTACAGGTTCTATCTGCTATTTCTTGGGTATCTGGGCTAATGTCATCCCTGTTGGGTCCTGGGAACCTCTTGCTTCCCTGGCATCTTGAACTTCCTAGTTACTACTCCTCCCCAGTGCCCCATTCCCTACTGCTAAACACCTCTGTTCAATTTCCTGACCCTCTCTATACTTCTCCTCTGTCTGATGAGTTTTTTATTTTCTTCAGTTTCTGTTGTTATGTCTCCCTTTCCATTTCTGATACTGTTAATTTGTATACTATCTCTGTGCCCTCTGGTTAATCTGGCTAACCTGGGTTTGTCTACCCTATTGATTTTCTCAAAGAACCAGCTCCTGGTTTTGTTGATTCTTTGTATAATTTTTGTTCGTTTGTTTCTACTTGGTTGACTTCAGCCCTGAGTTTGATTTTTTTCCTGCCATCTACTCATCTTGACTGTACTTCTTTCTTTTCTAGAGTTTTCAGATGTGCAGTTAAGCTGCTGGTATATGTTCCCTCCAGTTTCTTTATAGAGGCACTCAGAGCTATGAGTTTTCCTCTGAGCCCTACTTTCATTGTATTCCATAAGTTTGTGTATATGGTACCTCTACTTTTGTTAAATTCAAAAGGTCTTCAATTTCTTTATTTTTTTCCTGATCAAAGTATCATTGAGTCAAGTGTTGTTCAATGTCAATCAGTATGTAGGATTTCTGTTGTTTTTTGTTGTTATTGAAGACCAGCTTTAGTACATAGTGATCTAATAGGAGCTTTAGTAACATTTCTTTTACAGTGTGAGTGCCCTTGCGTTTGGAGAATAGAAGTTCAGAATTGAAATTTCATCTTGGTAGATTTTTCCTTTAATGAGCATGAAATGTCCTTCCTCATCTTTTTGATAACTTTTGATTGAAAGTCAATTTTATTTGATATTAGAGTGGCTACATTGGCTTCTTTCTTGGGACCATTTGCTTGGAATTTTTTTTCCCCAATCTCTTACTCTGGGGTAGTATCTGTCTTTGTCTCTGAGGTAAGGTTTCTCTATGCAGCAAAATGCTCAGTCCTTGTTATGCATCCAGTCTGTTAGAATATGTCTTTTTTTTAAATTGGGAAATTAAGTCCATTGATGTTGAAAGATCGTAAGGACCACTGATTGCTGCATCCTGTTATTTTTGTTGTTAGAGGTGTAATTATGTTTGTGTGGCTCTCTTCTTTTGGCTTTATTGTAAGAAGATTAATTTCCTATTTTTTTAGGTGTAGATTCCTATGTATTATTCTTTGTAGGGCTAGATTTGTGCAAAGATATTGTTTAAATGTGGTTTTGTCATGAAATATCTTGGTTTCTCCATCTATGGTAATTGAGAGTTTCCCTGGGCATTGTAGTCTGGGCTAGCATTTTTGTTCTCTTTTGGCCTGTATGACATCTGCCCAGGATCTTCTGTCATTTTGAATCTCTGTTGAGAAGTCTGATGTAATTCTGATAGGTCTGCCTTTATATGTTACTTCACCTTTTTCCTTTACCATTTGAATATTCTTTCTGTGTTCTAAGCATCTGGTGTTTTGATTATTATGTGGTGGGAGGAATTTCTTTTCTGGTCTAATCTATTTGGCATTCTGTAGGCTTCTTGTATGTTTATTGGCATCTATTTCTTTAGATTAGGAAGTTTTCTTCTACAATTTTGTTAAAGATATTTACTGACCTTTTGAGTTGGAACTGTTCTCTCTCTTCTGCCTATTATTCTTAGATTTGGTCTTTTCATTGTGTCCTTGATTTCCTGCATGCTTTGGGATAGGAGATTTTTGCATTTTGTATTTTCTTTGACTGTTGTGTCAATGTTTTCTGTGGTATCTTCTGACCCTGAGATTCTCATATCTATCTCTTGTAATCTATTGGTGATGCTTGTGTCTATGACTCTGATCTCTTTCCTAGGTTTTCTATCTCCAGGGTTGTCTCCCTTTGTTATTTCTTTATTGTTTCTATTTCCATTTTTAGATCCTGGATGGTTTTATTCAATTCCTTCATCTGTTTGGTTGCTTTTCTGTTTTTCTTTAAGGAATTTACTTGTTTTCTCTTTAAGGGCTCTACTTGTTTACCTATGTTCTCCTGTATTTCATTAAGGTATTATGTCTTTCTTAAAGTCCTCTCTCATCATTATGAGATGTGATTTTAAACCTGAATATTGTTTTTCTAGTGTGTTGGGGTATCCAGGGCTTGCTCTGGTGTGAGAACTGGGCTCTGATGTTGCCACAGAGACTTCGTTTCTGTTGCTTATGTTCTTGTGCTTACAACTTGTCATCTGGTTATCTCTGGTGTTAGCTGACCTTGCTGTCTCTAACTGGAGCTTGTCCCTCATGTGAGCCTATGAGCATGGGTGTCAGCACTACTGGTGGTTAAGCTTCCTCTGGATGGGATTAGGCTGCGGAGGGCTGTAGCACAGATGGAAAACAGAATGATAGTGTCTCTGACTGCACTAGGTTCCTAAGTCCAGTGGTACCTGGGCAGGACCCACTTGGACCAGGTATTAGGGCAATGGTTGTGGTCTCATCTGTGAGCTTGGGTGTGTCAACCCACCTATGGCACAAGTTATTTCAGGACAGGAAATTTGATGCAGAGGGCTGTGGCACAGCATTAACTTCCAGGCACAGATGGAAACCAGAAGGGCCAATTTTCTTTCTTAAAATATTTTATGAATATATTTTTATTCTTATATTAATAATTTGCCATTAAATGTAATGTAAAATAAAATGTTACAAAATTTCAATGTAATCAACAAATTATTTAATATAGACTAAATATATAATGATGTGATCATATCAAGTTTATAAACATCCCTATCACATCAAATAGTTAAACATATTTATATAAAAAATTCCACTTTCAGCAGTTTTGAAGTATGCAGTACTGTATTAATAACTATCTTCCTAGTGCTATTTAGTAGACCTCAAAAAGAGAACAATTCCTACTATCCCTGGGAGATTTGCAAGCTTCTGCCCATCATTTCCCAATCCCTCTTTGGCCCATCAGCCTCTGTTACTGCTATTCTTCTCTCTGCTTTTTGTGTTTAGTTGTTTTGAATTCTATATGTAAGTGAAAATATGTACTATCTGGCTTCTTTCAGCCAGCATTCTGAGAAAGCTGATACTCAAAAGGAGTCCCCTTTTTTATGGTCACGGGGCTCATCACTGTATAGTCAATGATAAAGTCTTCATTAATTGGGATGGTTCTGCAGAAATGTATGTTTACTTTTCTTTTATGATATGGGATTACCTAGTGCTTTACAATGCTTGGCAATAATTAGTGGAAACAGTTGCTTCAAGGTGGTATGCGTGCATGTTCGTGTGTGTTTACATGTATGTGTGTGTGTATGCATGTAGTTGTGCATGGGCTCTACTGACAGATATTTGAACACTTTAAAAAGGCAGATTGTTGAACTAGACTGTTGGGGGGAGGGCGGCAATGGGGGGAGGATGGGGAGGGGAACACCCATAAGGAAGGGGAGGGGGGAGGGGGATGTTTGCCCGGAAACCGGGAAAGGGAGTAACACTCGAAATGTATATAAGAAATATTCAAGTTAATAATAATAAAAAAAAGGGAAACCCCCCCCCAAAAAGGCAGATTGTAGCCTGTACATATTTATTGTTCTTTTTAAAATTTCCAAGAGTTAGCCTGGATTCTCTTTGATTTAATGAATATTTCTGAACTACAAACTGAGGCTGGCCTATAGGTCACACAATATGTAATATTCACTGTTCACCCCACCCAGACTATTATAAATTATGCTTTTCTAAAAGGCTCCTTGTTCTCATTCCAGGACATTTTGTCCTCCTTTCAAGTAGGTATTCTTCAACTCCTGCCACTACCACATAGCAGGAAGCTATGTGCATTTTCCTTTTGAGAATGGCCTATTAATTGAAAGCTGACTCTGCTGGAGTTAAAAAAAAAATCAGATGAGAGATGAATTTCATGAAGCCACAGTCATGTCAGCACAATGTGATCTGTTTGAGGAAGGTGAGGGATGTGTGATCACTCTGTTTGCTGTTGAACCCAAAATAAATATGCCTGTCTTTTATATTCAAACTCAGAGACTTTCTCTCCTATAGGATTTCCAAACTATTCTTGTATCAATTTCCTACAGATTTCTAACTTTATCATAGCTTCCTACTAGAATGCCTTCTAAATGAGATTAATTAAAAAAGAAGAATAAAAAGATTAGCATCCAGGACATATGATTAATTATAGTTGTTAATGTAATAAAACTTAGAAAAAAAGTTGTAGTTAAATAAAAATAATGTTAAATTTGAGGGAAGGCAAAAATTCTACTAAATTTACCTGAAAACTTCAGATATTTATGACAGAATGCTTAGTTTTTACACTCAATATATACATAAAATCTACTTTGTAAAATATTTATCAGTATATGTCAGACACACATATAGTTGGCATATAAAACAAAATGTAAAACTAAAATTTAATTTTAATAAATATTGAGTTTCTGCATTAAACTGTATATAGGATGCATGAAGAGAAAATGTTTGATATTGTTTTCAATTTTGAAATTTCTCTCTTTTGTTGGCAGAATATATATAGACTAAGTTTTCTGGAATTTAACATGCATTTCTGCTCCATGTTGGAATAAAGATGTGCACTACAATACCCAGTTCATTAAATTATTTAAAAATATATTTCAACATCCTACAAGATATGGTAATATCTTGATTACATTCTTGATAAACATTCTTTTACTAGCATACATGAAACACAATCTCGAAAAGATCTCATTTAAAATACAATAGTACTTTTAACTCAGAGGCTGGTAATAATACTTTTACTGTACAATACCATTCCTCTCCTTCCTCTTTCCGTATTACTCTTAGATTTGGTTTTTGCATAGTGTTCCAGATTTCCTGGCTGTTTTGCCTCAGTATTTTTTAAGATGTAACAATTTCTTAGGCTCAGGTATCCATTTCTCCTATCTTTTCTTCAATATCCAAGATTCTCTCTTCCATTTCTTGTAGCCTATAGTTTAGGTTCACCTATAAAGTTTTTATTTGACTTTCTAAATGTTTTATCTTCCATTTTATCTCTGTTTCAGTTTTCTGTATGATTTCACTTTGCCTTAATATACTGAACTGTTTTCTCCCATTTTATTCACAATTTTGTGTGTGTTCCTAGATTTCTTTTTTATTGGATTTTTTTAAATTTATATTTCAAATGTTATTCCCTTACCCGGTTTCCTGTCCATAAGCCTCCTATCCCATCCCACTTCCCTTCTTCTATAAGGGTGCTCCCCTCCCCATCCACCTCCCATTCCAGTTCCCCCTCTCCCAGCATTCCCTTACACTGGTGGTCCAACCTTGGCAGGACCAAATGCTTCTCCTTTCATTGGTGCCCAAAAAGGCCTTCCTATGCTACATATGCAGCTGGAGCCATTGGTCAGTCCATGTATAGTCTTTGGATAGTGGTTTAGTCCCTGGAAGGTCTGGTTGGTTAGCGTTGTTGTTCTTAGTTGCAAGCCCTTTCAGCTCTTTCAATCCTTTCTCTAAC
Organism: Rattus rattus; assembly: GCF_011064425.1. Classification (NCBI taxonomy): domain Eukaryota; kingdom Metazoa; phylum Chordata; class Mammalia; order Rodentia; family Muridae; genus Rattus; species Rattus rattus. Next base: position 207,277,836 of record NC_046155.1, read on the forward strand.
TACTCCAATGGGGGTCCTGTTCTCAGTTCAGGAGTTTGCTGCTAGCATTCGCCTGTGTATTTGACATGCTCTGACTGTATCTCTCAGGAGACATCTATATCCAGTTCCTGTCAGCATGCACTTCTTAGCTTCATCCATCTTATCTAGTTTTGGTGGCTGTATATATATGGGCCACAGGTGGGGCAGGCTGTGAATGGCCATTCCTTCAGTCTCTGCTCCAAACTGTGCCTCCATATCCCCTCCTATGAATATCTTTGTTCCCATTTTAAGAAGGAGTGAAGCATCTGCACTTTGGTCGTCATTCTTCTTGAGCTTCAAGTGATCTGTGGATTGTATCTTCAGTAATTTGAGCTTTTGGGCTAATATCCACTTATCAGTGAGTACATACCATGTGTGTTTTTACTGGGATTGGGTTACCTCACTCAGGATGACATTTTCTAGTTCCAACATTTGCCTATGAATTTCATGAAGTCATTGTTTTTGATATCTGAGTAGTACTCTATTGTATAGATGTACCACATTTTCTGTATTCATTCCTCTGTTGAATGGCATCTGCGTTCTTTCCATCTCCTGGCTATTATAAATAAGGCTGCAATGAATATAGTAAAGCATGTGTCCTTGTATACTGGAGCATCTTTTGGGTATATGCCCAGAAGTGGTATAGCTGGGTCATCAGGTAATGCAATGTCCAATTTACTGAGGAACATCCAGACACTGATTTCCATAGTGGTTGTACCAGCTGCAATCCCACCAACAATTGAGGAGTGTTCCTCTTCCGCCACATCTTTGCCAACATCTGTTGTCACCTGAGTTTTTGATCTTACCCATACTAACTGGTGTAAAGTACAATATCCGGGTTGTTTTGATTTGCATTTCACTAATGACTGAGGATGTTGAGCATTTCTTTAGGGGCTTCTCAGCCATTCGATATGCCTGAGCTGAGAGTCCTTTGTTTACCTCTGTATCCTATTTTTTAATAGGGTTATTTGTCTTTCTGGAGAGGAACTTCTTTAGTTCTTTGTATATTTTGGATATTAGCACTCTTTCAGATGTAGTACTAGTAAAGACTTTTTCCCAATCTGTTGGATGCCGTTTTGTCCTAATGACAGTGTCCTTTGCCTTACAGAAGCTTGGCAGTTTTATGAGGCTCCATTTGCCATTGGTGTTTTATTCAGGAAATTTTTCCCTGTGCCCACGTGATTGAGACTTTTTCCCACTTTTTCTTCTATTACTGTGAGTGTATCTGGTTTTAGGTGGAGGTCCTTGTTGCACTTGTATTTAAGCTTTGTACAGGGCCATAAGAATGATGAATATGCATTCTTCTACATGCTGACCTCCACTTGAACCCGCAGCATTCGTTGAAAATCCTATGGTTTTTCCATTGGATGGTTTTAGCTCCTTTGTCAAAAATCAAGTGACCATAGGTTTGTGAATTCATTTCTGGGTCTTCAATTTTATTCTACTTATCTACTTGCCTGTCTGTGTACCAATACTGTACAGTTTTTATCACTATTGCTTCGTAATACAGCTTGAGGTAAGGAATGGTGATTCCCACAGAAATTCTTTTATTGTTGAGGATAGTTTTCACTATCCTGGGTTTTTGTTATTAGAAATGAATTTGCAAATTGCTCTTCCTATCTTTATGAAGAATTGAGTTGGAACTTTGATGGGGATTGCATTGAATCTGTAGATTGCTTCGGGCAAAATCGCCATTTTTACTATATTAATCCTGAGAATCCATGAGCATGGAAGTCTTTCCATCTTCTGAGAACTTCTTCAATTCCTTTCTTCAGAAACATGAAGTTATTGTCATACAGATCTTTCACTTGATTGGTTAGAGTCACATCAACTTATTTTACATTATTAGCCACTATTGTGAAGGGTGTCGTTTCCCTAATTTCTTCCTCAGCCTGTTTATCCTTTGAGTAGAAGAAGGCTACTGATGTTTGAGTTAATTTTATACCCAGACACTTTGCTGAAGTTGTTTATCAGGCTTAGTAGTTTTCTGATGGACCTTTTGGGGTCACTTAATTATACTACCATATCATCTGCAAATAGTGATTGACTTCTTCTTTTCCAATTCGTATCCCTTTGACCTCCTTTTGTTGTCTTATTGCTCTGGATAGGACTTCGAGTACTGCATTGAATTAGTAGGGAGGGAGAAGACAGCCTTTTCTAGTCCCTGATTTTAGTGGGATTTAGTTTATTGTTAGCTACTGGTTTACTGTATATTGCTTTTACTTTGTTTAGGTATGGACTTTGAATTGCTGATCTTTCCAGGAATGTTATCCATTAAGGGGTGTTGAATTTTGTCAAATGCTTTCTCAGCATCTAATGAGATGATCATGAATTTTTTTCTTTGAATTTGTTTATATAGTGGATTATGTTGATGGATTTCCATATATTAAACCATCCCTGCATTCCTAGGATGAAACCTACATGATCATTATGGATCATCATTTTGATGTGTTCTTAGATTTTGTTTGCAAGAATTTTATTGCGTACATTTATATCAATATTCATAAGGGAAATTGGTCTGATGTTCTCTTTCTTTGTTGGTTCTTTGTGTAGTTTAGGTATAAGCATAATTGTGGCTTCATAGAAGGAATTGGGTAGTGCTCCATCTATTTCTATTTTGTGGAATAGTTTGGACAGTAGTGGTATGAGGTCTTCTATGAAAGTCTAATAGAATTCTGCACTAAACCCATCTGATCCTGGGCTCTTTTTGATTGGGAGACTTTTCATAACTGCTTCTATTTCTTTAGGAGTTATGGGGTTGTTTAGATGGTTTATTTGTTCCTAATTTAATTTTGGTACCTGGTATTTGTCTAGAAAATTGTCCATCTCCTCCAGATTTTTCAGTTTTGTTGAACATAGGCTTTTGTAGTAGGATCTGATGACTTTTTTGTAAGTTTCCTCAGATTCTGTTGTTACATCTCCCTTTTCATTTCTGATTTTGTTAATTTGAATACTGTCTCTGTGCCCTCTGCTTAATCGGACTCTCTATCTTATTGATTTTCTCAAAGAACCACCTCCTGGTTTTGTTGATTCTTTGTCCCTCTTGCTTCTACTTGGTTGATTTCAGCCCTGAGTTTGATTATTTCGTGCTTTCTATTCCTCTTACCTGTATTTGCTTCTTTTTGTTCTGGAGCTTTTAGGTGTTCTATCAAGCTGCTAATGTATGCTCTCTCCTGTTTCCTTTTGGAGGCACTCAGAGCTATGATTTTTCCTCTTAGCACTGCTTTCATTGTGTCCCATAAGTTGGGGTACGTTGTGCTTATATTTTCATTAAATTCTAAATGTCTTTATTTCTTTCCTCCTTGACCAAGATATCATTGAGTAGAATGTTCCTCAACTTCTATGTATACATGGGCTGCTTTTTTTTTTTTTTTTTTTTTTTGTTATCGAAGACCAGCCTTCATCGGTGATGATCTGATAGTATGCTTAGGATTATTTCAATCTTCTTGTATCTGCTGAGACCTGTTTTGTGACCAAATTCATGTTCGATTGTGGAGAAGGTAACAGGAGATTCTGAGAAGAAGGTATATTTTTTTGTTTTAGAATGAAATGTTCTATAAATGTCTGTTAAGTCCATTTAGTTCATAACTTCTGTTAGTTTCTCTATGTCTATGTTCAATTTCTGTTTCCCTCATCTGTCCATTGATGTGTTAAAATCTTCTACTATTATTGTGTGATGTACATTGTGTGATTTGAACTTTAGTAAAGTTTCTTTTATGGATGTAGTTGCCCTTGCAACATTGTGTCTGGGTGTTATTGTTTGTGTTTTTATCTTGGAGTCTAGTCATCTGGATTTGGGGTGATTGTATTTTATATGTTGATATCTGATTTTGGAATTTTTGGTGTGTTCTGTTACTTAGTTTCTGTTGCTCTTTCTTGATCTTAGGCTTTGGGTTTTCTGATAGGGAGTGTTTCTTAGTTCTGTCATGTGTTGCCAGTTGAGGTCCTGGTAGAATTGGTTTCTAGGTATTAGGATCTTACAGGACAGAATGAGTATGGGCTATATGAGTTAGAAGGAACGAGAGAGTACTGGGAGAGAGGAAAGCTGGGTATGCCTTGAGACATCCTTTAAGACAAAGGAAGGAAGGCTGGAGGACTGAATCTGCTTAGTCCTTGAGAGTGGAGGTAGAGAGGAAGGAGAGGCCAAAACAGCTCGTCTGTTCTAAAGGTGGGCATAAAACTGGGAATTAGAATGGGAGGATAAGGGGAGATGAAGATCACCTACTTGTTTCGCTGGTTGGTATGGCTAGCAGCTTTTCAGAGATACCTTACAAGATTCAAGCCAATGTTAAGTAAATGAGTATTTACCAAAATAGAAGTATGAATTTCTTAATAATGTTGATGACTGAGTAACATGGAAAACTATTATACTTGTGTCCCATTTTGCAAGATTGATGATAAATTTTGCATGCCTGAAAATCAAGAACTATAAAGACTTTTGAGTATATCCTTAAATATATTTATTCACCAAGTAATTACTGAATCTTTAAGGTAATTTGCATTGGAATAGAATCTGCCTTTAGTGTAAACTTACATATGAGTTTATGTACAGAAAATCTGGTATAATATTGAAATTACAGTGTATTTTTGAATATAGATATTTATTTACCATATGGCCTATTACGTGGTACACAAGAATGGCAGATCTACCTTTTGTACTTATTTTAGACTGTTAATCGCACGCTGTTCTATTTTTCATGAAATCCAATATATCTTATTTTAACATTATATTATGTTTAAATATTTTATTTCTATGGTGAGAAGAAAATTATCTGACACTATAAGTGAAACCGTAGGAAAGTAGAATTTGAATAGGTTCAAGGTCATTTCAAGCAATTTCATGTTATAACACAAAAGTTATTGAGTATCTAAAAAACACTCTTGATTCCTTTTTCCCTGTTCTGTTCTTAAATTATGAGAAGTGTCAAAAAACATCTTCAGCTAACTCTCTCCTCTTAACGTTCAACATAATTTCCTGCATTATTTTTGAACATGAAATAGTAGGATGCAACTTTCTTTGGCATGACCCAGAACACTAACCTTCAATCGCTCTAAGGTTTTTTGTTTGTTTTCTTTTTTTGTTTTTTTTTTAAATAGAAAGAGCCAAGACTAAAAATAAAAAGTTTCTACCAGCTATTTCCCTTAAATTTTCAGTCATATTATCCTCTTACTTGCAAATTTAAATAATTTGCTATTTTGAGGTTGTATATATTATTTCAGGATTTTATAACAGATAAGGTGCAGGTTTTGACTAGAAGGAACATCATGCTTAGTTTTGTACATGTGGACACTTGAGTTTTTGAAACAGGATGACTTAACTCAGGCTGACTTTGCACTTGCTATGCAAATGGGGATGGCATTTTATCCCCCACCTCCACCTCCACTTTTAAGATTTATTATGTATACAGCATTCTGCCTGCATGTAGCCTGCAGGCCAGAAGAGGGCACCAGATCTCATTATAGACTTATAGATGGTTATGAGCCATCATGTGGTTACAGGGAATTAAACTCAGGACCTCTGGAGCAGCAGCCAGTGCTCTTAATCTTTGATATATCCCTCCAGCCAACCTTTTAACTCTTGATGTTTCTGTATGTACATGTCGTGTGATAGGATTTTAGGTGTGCACTGCTCACCTGAGGTGTACTGTGCTGCTGACTAAATGTTATCTCTGCACATAAAGAATATTTGGTACATAAAACTGTATAAGGTCAGAAAGGCAGAGTTTAAAATTGCAGACTCCTATATTTACAATGAAACTTACCAATATTAGCTTATATCTTCTCAAAGTGTCCTGACATACAATAAGTTATATTAGTTCATACAGCATGTAATTAATTTATTAGCACTTGCTGAAACACATTAGGTGAATATAAACATTAATTGCTTTGTTTTATGCTTACTACACATGTGGAGCTGGGAAAATCATATTTTTGCAAGTTTTGTCTAAATAACCAGTCCACCTATATGTAACTTATGCAAAATTACCTGATTTTCTTTTCTTTGCCCACTACTAAAGATTTTCATGTTACTCTGATGGAAACTGAGTAGCATCTAGTAGTTTCACTGTTGTTCTGCTCCACATCTCTGGCTGTAGAATCTTTTTTGTTCTATTTAGTTTAGTTTATTGTCTTGGTTATTCAAAGCTCACTAGCAGTTTCACGAACAGAGCTTGTAATCTATGGTGTAATCTCTGGTTTTTAATCTCTCACATAGGTTTAATTTTCATTTTTCATTCACATTTAATCCTATTGCATTATGTTTCAGCTGTTATAAACTGTGCAATAAATTAACTCTTCCTTCTGATTCTAAGTACATACACCTATGTCTATTGTAAACAGAGTCTTTGCAAGGCCAGTCTAGCTTAGAATGTGCTGTTCTGTCTTTCTATTGTTATATGCCTGCATTATAACCAGTTTATTAACTTACAGTAGTATACATATCACAGGAGTTTTTTTTTACTGAGACAGAATATGGGTATTATAGGCTTAGATTGTTCAAAACCTACTGTAATAAGGGTTCTTAATTCTTTAATCTCCCTTATAGCTCACTGATCGAAGGTAGGGTAGAAAGATGGTTATTAGGACATGGGGGACTGTGAACTTGTTTAGAAGTAGTTCTTTGAAGGTGATTCCATTCTTTTTGTCAGGTCAAAGTGTTCCTTTATATTGTTGTTTAGTTGACTGAATCTGTCATGTGATGGTTTGGGCTCCAGACAACAGAACAAAAATATCCCTTACCTTTTTAATAGAAGCAGCTAGCAATGTGCAGAGCATATTGTAAACTTAGATAATCCAGAGCAAATAGATGGATGTGAGATAAGAGCGAATAGATCCTGGAGACGCCCTAAGGCCACATAAGCAGTGCTGCACAACGGCAAGGCTGCACTGATTCTAAACAGAGGCTTCTGCAAAGAAAGATAATACTCTAACGGCGCCTGGGCATGACTTCAATATTGTTCTTGGGGTCATTCTTTCCAGCTCCTTTATTGTAACAGATTCAATACTCCAAAACTTGGAGTCATTATTTGAAGAAGCAATTGGACAGCTTTAGGATAGCTATCATTTCTGGGTTATACAAGGACTCAGTGTCAAATGGACAAGTAAAAGTTAAGTTATTTATGAAATTATTTAAGTTATTACTAACCACTGTTTTCTTCAGCTGCAATTTCAAATTACTAAATACATTCATTTCAATTTCTAATTGGATTTCTAATGTGGATTTCTTCCCAATTGTGTGGAAACATGTTTTTTCCATACATAAATAAAGTACTTCTCCTCCCTCCTTCCTCCCTCCTCCCTCCTCCCTCCTCCTCCTCCCCTCCCTCCTTCCTCCCTCCCTTCCTTCCCTTCCTTCCCTCCTCCCTCCTTCCTCCTCCTCCTCCCTTCCCTCCTCCCTCCTCTCCCCTCCTCCCTCCTCCTCCCTCCCTTCCCTCCCTCCCTCCCTCCCTCCCTCCTCCTCCCTCCCTCCCTCCCCTCCCTCCTCCCTCCCCTCCTCCCTCCCTCCCTCCCCCCCTCCCTCCTTCTCTCCCTCCCCCCCTCCCTCCCTCCTTCCCTCCCTCCCTCCCTCCTTCTCTCCCTCCCTCCTTCCTTCCCTCCCTCCCTCCCTTCCCTCCCCTTCCTTCATTCCTCCCTCCCTTCCTTCTCCCCTCCCTCCCTCCCTTCCTTCCTTCCTTCCTTCCTTCTCTCTCTTATCAAGTGATAGAATATTCTGAGTAATTGTTTCTAATCAACATTAAAAGTCAAAATATAATTACATCATATCATTCTACTTCCTTTCATTCCTTCAGCACCTCCCATTCCTAACCTGTTTCTCTCAAACTCCTTGCCTCTTCTTTAATTGTTATTGCTTCATACATTTATAGATACCAACTGCCGAGTCCATTCAGTGCAGCAGGAACTTGATTTGAGATCTGACCACTTAGCATTGGATAACCAAGTCATTGCTTCTTCCATGGGTAAACACTAATTCTTTCTCTCTTGGCATACTTTCATTGCCAGCAGTTTTTTTTGTTTTTGTTTTTGTTCTTGTTTTGTTTTATTTTGTTTGTTTGTTCATTTTTTATCTAGGGATGATATGAGATTTCTCCCTTTCCCATTAGCATATCTTTTAGTGATGTCCTTATTCAGGCCTTGTTTAGACAGCTAAATTGTTGAGGTTGAATGGGTAAAAGGCTTCACTGTCATTTTTAAGAGACACATCTGTCTCACAGCAGACATTAGATTTCCTGTTGCTCTGACTTCTGCAGTCTGGCTGCTTCCTCTTCCATGACATCATTACAGGAGTCAATGTTGTAGATTTGTCTATTGTTGTATCCCACAGTTAATTGTTCTGAACATTTAATGAAGTTTTTAATAGCATCTGTTGGGAAGAGAAACTTCTTTGTGTAGCTTGGTCCTAGACTTGTCTGTGGATATAAGGATAAGTATGTAGAACATGAGAAGCTATGCAGGTTTGATAAAGTGGTACTAGAAGATTCTTCTCTAAGATCTATGACCTCACTAATCCTGCATAATTACCTAGGTTTCCAGTAAGGTGTATACTTTTTTCTCCTGCTGAATGGGGCGTAAGTCTAGTTAGACAGCTGTTAGGTTACTACAACATATACACGTATGTGAATATGTAATAGATACAGAGCATGGGAAGAGTGGAATTTTAGTGTTGAGGAAGATCTATGAAGTTTATTTAAAGACTTATTTATGCATATATGTCATGATAGCTCATAAGCAGTGTAACGATTACCTTTCTCATCACAGAACCAGTGACAAAAGGAAGTCAACAGAAGAAATGCTGATTTTTGTCAGGATTTGAGAGTTTATAGACTACAGTACTAGAACTTATGGTGGTAGGAGTGGGTTGCAACTGTGGCAATACAGAGACTGTCACTGGCTTATCCCTTTTCTCTAGTGTTTTCTGTTGGCCTTGAACTCCCAAAGCCCAACCTTCTAGCCTTTTATTCTTGATGAGGTCTCATACCACAAAAGCTCCCAACATTCCAGATGAGTGCAGGGTCCAGGTATTCAAACACATGAGCCAGTGGGAGACATTTCATATTCAAACCTAAATGGGATGGTCTTAGAAAAGTATTCCAGTTAAAGGGGAAAGTGAGTGAATTTATTTTTTCCTGTTGGTTCTCATATATTTCAGGCTCTTGAAAATTTACATATACTTTATGCTTCTCAATTTCATTATGTGTGACATGACCTTACAAATTGTAACTACTCTATAGGAAATAATGTGGGTTAAATATATGAGGAGTTGGAAAGCACAGAGTACAGTGCCTGGTACACAGTAACATATATATTAACATTGCATATGCATTATATGTACATACACGTAAAAGGCACATATACATCCACATGAATAATTCTTTCTTCTCTTTCTGTCCTCTTCATGAAGTTGGGTAATGTAACACATCTATTTAAAAAAAGACCGTTGAGGGATTTTTCTATGATACACATGAGGGAGTTTAGTATACTAATTATTGGTCATTTTTATTAGTGTGTGAAAACTACAATTTTAACAGTTTTACCAAAGTAGTCTTACCCTCTATTTCATCATAAGGATCTAAAACATGGACTTTTTGGCTTGAATTGCTGTCGGAGTCATAGTTAGGCTTCAGGATTGAGTGTGACTTTTCTGTTGTTTCTTAAGTGAGAAGTAAGACTCTGCAAAGTGAACCCTGACTTTGGTAGAATGATATTCCTTCCTGTCTCCTGGGAAAGAAATGAACCCTCTGTTTATATTTCTCCTAAGCTGGCTACTCTTGTGATTCTTCTGATGTTAATCAAAGTTGTTCAAAACTGTGTGTTTCCAAAATCATGTTTGCATACTTCATGGTAAGTTGTGTTAAGGAAGATGGATTACAGTGCATGCATCATTGGGCATTAGTCCTTAGTGAAAAACGGATGGGAGAAAGTACTGGGAGCTGACTGTTCAGGAAGTAGTTGGACCACACATGCCAGTGCTATCTTCCACTCCATTGGACAAACACAAAGTGACGCTCATCTGTACATGTCACTCTCCAACATGTACTGCTGATAAATTAACAGCGTGTGCATGATGGCGGCCTCAGTATTTTCTTAGGTAAGTCTCCTTTTGATCCATGAAGCAAACTGTTAAGAGGGGATATTTTCCAAAGTAAAAATGAATTTTTAGCTTTTTTTAAATTTAATTTTGATTTTTAAAATAGAATTAAACTAGCCCTCATACTAATTAAACATCCAGCAAGAAAGAATGACAATAACAAGAGTATTCTGAGAATACATACTATGTCAATTAACTTGCCAGTTATTATCTCATTTAATCCTTCTAAAATCGATATGGATAATTGCTACTATCCTTATTTTAAATTAATAAGAGCTCAAATTCTGCACATTTTAGTACTATATTTAGCAAAATCATCTTTACCAATTTCACTATCTTCACTTTTAGTTAAAATGTATTCGTCATTGTTCACTACCTTTTGTACTAAACATTATCTTTATGTGTATGAGTGTTTTTCCTATAGGTGTTTTTGCACTGCATGTATGGCTGGTGCTTGCCAAGGATAAAAGTGGGTGTCAGATCTCCTGGAATGACTCACAGACAGTTGTTGGCTGCTGTGTGGGTGCTGAGCATTGATTAAAGGTGGTCTGGAAGAGCAAGCAGTGCTTTTAACCACTGAACCATCTGTCTAGCCCCAAAGCTAATGTAAAGTATAGGTCTGACAACTAAGGTATATTGAAAGGAGATCAATTGTTTATCTAATACCAGATGATCAACTCCTAAAAACATACATACTTATCAGGTTATTTCAAGGAATACACACACACCACCACCACCACCACCACCACCACCACCGAATGAAGAAAGAAGCCATGATTTTGAAAGAGAACAATAAAGGGTTGAGAAAGAGGAAAAAGAAGGAAGAAATTATGTAATTATATTTTAATCTCAAAAATTAAAGAGCAAAAATACAATCCTGAATGTATTACTAATAAATTTATATTTAACAGTAGGCTGGAAAACCATGGGGCAACTTTATAATTGTCAAAAAATATGGATTAAATCTCTCTAAATTAAAATCTCTACAATTTATAAATTAAAAACTGAAGATAATAGGATGTTTCAAATAAACACTGTTTTATATCTTGCCCTATTTTTATGTGAATGCATCTGTTTTAAAAAGTCTTGCTGATACAAGACCTTCAGCATGGTTGTAGACTCAGACACAATCCAGAGATTGTCAGCTCTGCAGGACCATCGATCATACATTTACACAGCAGAGCCAAGAGCTAGAAACATAGTTTATATAATTTAAGGCCCAGAAGTACTGCTAGTAATATAACTTCTCTATACAGAAAATGTAATATGTATATGATCATAGTTTTTTCTATTTTATGTACTAATCTCTTAAAACAATAATGAAATAAGTGAATTCTTGTCTCTCTAGTATGACTACACTTCAATCTTTATTTTTATTTTATTTTTTTTTATTAACTTGAGTATTTCTTATTTACATTTCGAGTGTTATTCCCTTTCCCAGTTTCCGGGCAAACATCCCCCTAATCCCTCCCCCTCCCCTTCTTTATAGGTGTTCCCCTCCCCATCCTCCCCCCATTGCCGCCCTCTCCCCAACAATCTAGTTCACTGGGGGTTCAGTCTTAGCAGGACCCAGGGCTTCCTCTTCCACTGGTGCTCTTACTAGGATATTCATTGCTTCCTATGAGGTCAGAGTCCAGGGTCAGTCCATGTATAGTCTTTAGGTAGTGGCTTAGTCCCTGGAAGCTCTGGTTGCTTGGCATTGTTGTTCATAAGGGGTCTCGAGCCCCTTCAAGCTCTTCCAGTTCTCTCTCTGATTCCTTCAACGGGGGTCCTATTCTCAGTTCAGTGGTTTGCTGCTGGCATTCGCCTCTGTATTTGCTGTATTCTGGCTGTGTCTCTCAGGAGAGATCTACATCCAGCTTCTGTCAGCCTGCACTTCTTTGCTTCATCCATCTTGTCTAATTGGATGTCTGTATATATATGGGCCACATGTGGGGCAGGCTCTGAATGGGTGTTCCTTCTGTCTCTGTTTTAATTTTTGCCTCTCTATTCCCTGCCAAAGGTATTCTTGTTCCCCTTTTAAAGAAGGAGTGAAGCATTCACATTTTGATCATCCGTCTTGAGTTTCATTTGTTCTAGGCATCTAGGGTAATTCAAGCATTTGGGCTAATAGCCACTTATCAATGAGTGCATACCATGTGTGTTTTTCTGTGATTGGGCTACCTCACTCAGGATGATATTTTCCAGTTCCGACATTTGCCTACGAATTTCATAAAGTCATTGTTTTGATAGCTGAGTAATATTCCATTGTGTAGATGTACCACATTTTCTGTATCCATTCCTCTGTTGAAGGGCATCTGGGTTCTTTCCAGCTTCTGGCTATTATAAATAAGGCTGTTATGAACATAGTGGAGTACATGTCTTTTTTATATGTTGGGGCATCTTTTGGGTATATGCCCAAGAGAGGTATAGCTGGATCCTCAGGCAGTTCAATGTCCAATTTTCTAAGGAACCTCCAGACTGATTTCCAGAATGGTTGTAGCAGTCTGCAATCCCACAAACAATGGAGGAGTATTCCTCTTTCTCCACATCCTCACCAGCATTTGCTGTTCCCTGAGTTTTTGATCTTAGCCATTCTCACTGGTGTGAGGTTAAATCTCAGGGTTGTTTTGATTTGCATTTCCCTTATGACTAAAGATGTTGAACATTTCTTTAGGTGTTTCTCAGCCATTAGGCATTCCTCAGCTGTGAATTCTTTGTTTAGCTCTGAACCCCATTTTTTAATAGGATTATTTGTCTCCCTGCGGTCTAACTTCTTGAGTTCTTTGTATATTTTGGATATGATCATAGTTTTAGAATGAGTATTCTCTGAGTTCATTCAGAGTTTCGGCGTAAGCAAATCTCAACATTTAGAACCGATTTTATCTTGTATCCATACAGGAATGCTGTGTGTATAGTCAACCCTTTTTAGCACATAAGCAATGTTTACTTCATATTTCCTAACTTGCATATTTAAAATGTTTAAAGACTGCATATCAGCAGATGCAGAGATACTTGATAAAACAATGTATGAAAAGGAATCAATAAATTCAATCCCCATAATTCAACAGTGCCGTAAGTGAATTTAGTTAATTTTAAAGAACACTTTTAATGGCATTTCTGAAAAAATTTCCACATTTTCAAATCTTTGGTAAGAGACGCTCTAAAACACTTTCGTTTCAGGCAACAGAAAAGGCTGAAGAAGCTGTCGTGCTACACAGAGATGCCTAGAAGCACTAGGGCTTCAAGAATAATATTATTCAGTTATGTTTACTGTGTGGTCTATGTGCCATTCATGGAAAATAATTGTGTATGACATAAAGATAAACATTACTATCTTAATAGATATATTTGAAGATTTATTAAAACCAAAGTTGGTAGGTAGCAAGTTTAATCTACAATTTATAAAAAATAATGTAAACTTTATTAGTTGAAAAAAGTACAAAATTTAGGGATTCAAAGTCGTGCAGTAATAGAGAATGCCTGGCATTCATGAGGTTCAATCCCCTATACCAAAACAAATCAAAATAAAACAGAAGAAAAGTATGAATTTCCATGGCTAGTCAAAGGTATGTTTTCCAAGTGATATTATGAAATTTCACGTAATTTAATATTGTCTTAATATACTATAAGAAGGGAGTTGATTCTTTAATGTATTATATGAGGATGAACTAATATTTAGTAAGTATTCACTGACCTAATAATGCATATAAAAAATCAACAAATCCTCAATTTTTAACACATAACAGTAAATTGTAGGTTAACTAAAGAACTAAATATAAAAATAAAGCATTAAAATGCTGAATAACGAAAAAATAATGTTATCTTTTTCATGTAAGATGCTGTTTTATAATATATACACTTATGCAGGTAGATACTTGTAAATGTAGTTCAGGATGGAATTTAGAAAAGAGTCTAAAGGGTAAAGGGTAGAATCAGATGCTAAGGATGGGCTGTTGATGAAGGGAAATATGAATTGTGAAAGAAGGCAGAGAACTAACTATTTATCTAGGTTCAACCATCACAGTTTTTCTTATTTTGTAGTGAACAACAAATAAGTTCACAACAATGTCACAAACTGTGAGCAAGGGTCACGCCTTCAAAAGTGTCAGTCTTGCTGCAGAGAAGTTCACTGTGATGCATAGAGCTCAGTACTGGACTTGCATTTGCTTGTTTACCTGATCCAGCTGAGCGATGTCTTATTTGTAAATTCTTTGAATTAAAAATTTAAACATTGACTGGAAAAGTGGCTATGTCCATTGCATTTATACTGCCCAGGACAAAGAAATGTCCTAGAACTAAAGATGGAGAATCTCTTAAAAGATGAACATTTACTTACACAAATCTAGGAAATAATGCATGACACTATAACCAAAGTAAATAGAAAAATAAAGACAACAAAGGAGAAGCCTCATTGAGTTCAGTGAGAATTGGCACTTGGTCAAAGGTATGCTGGAAGTTATGTTAAATTGATGTATATGCATGTATGGTTTATAACATCAAACTAAAATACCCTTTTAGAATTTAATATAATTATAACCAAAGCTTGGTTATGTTGGAAATAATAAAGCTTACATTTACGTCACTGAGTAATGTGCATAAGTGTATGTGTGTGCATGTGTGTGTGTCTGTATGTTTCTGGGTGAGTGTGCACATCTGTATATGAGCATATGCGTGTGTGTGTATCTGTATAGGTTGGTGTCAATATGCAGGTGAGGGGTGGCACAAGGTCAAGGCCCATGATTGGACAGTAAAAAGTAAGGCACAGACAAAGTTTTTGTAAGGCATGAGAGAAGGGCAAAGGAGCAGAATCAAGATGGAGATGGAGAAGGAAGACCCAGATCTGGGTGGTCTTAAATGGTCCTAAGTAGTTATGTATATTTCTTAAGGAACGAATTTCTATAGGTCAATTTATCTTATCTAGGTGGGTGGCTTATATCCTTATCCATTGGTTGTGAGTTTGTTATGAGGATGTATGGTGGATTGAGAATTTAACATATAAATCTGATTGTTAGGTTGCAGTTGGTTGAGTCTTGATTTTACCTGGTAGATGGAACAAAAGAGTTCACGGCTAGTAGAGAGCCGCTGGGAGAGATACTAACCAGAGATAAATTATGGTTAGTTCCATACGGCCCTTTTGTGCTGGGGAATGGCTCATGGTTCACAGTGGCCCTATGGGTGCCAGAGCCAGCGCGGGGTAAAAGGCTCTACCTATTTTTAAATATTTATCGCAACAGTTGGTGCCCAACGTGGATGTGTTTGTGTGTGGCATGTGTGCGCATTTGTACATGTGTGTGCACCTATATATGTGTGTGTGCTTGTGTCATGAGTGCATATACAAGCATTCACACTTGGATATGTTTCTCTATGTGTGAGCATTTGTTCATTTATGTGTGTGTGTGTGTGTGTGTGTGTGTGTGTGTGTGTGCGTATGTATGTGCACATATTACATTAAGTGAGTGGAGGTCACAGGACAACCTTAAGTGTTTATCCCCATCTGCTACTTTGCTTAAAGAGAGTTATTCACAGCTGCCTTGCCAGTTTAATCTGGTCCATATTTTGTGGTCCCTATGTTACAACTCACAGATCCTGTTAGGATACCATGAGATTACAGGCAGCACTACTCTGGCTATTACATGAAATATGGGGGATCACTCAAAGCACTTTATCCACTCAGTCATCTCCCCAGTTCAGATAAAACACTTCATAATTTCCTTGGACTCTAAAAACATATAACATTTTTCTTTTTAATTTCACTAAATACCTATTTTATTTTATATTCATTTTTCTGATAGTATAGTTATGTTTACCAACTTCTTTTTCTTTTTTATATTCCATCTTTGTGATATTTTATTCTCACACTATATATTCCAATTACAATTTCTGCTCTCTCTATTCCTGCCAGTTTCTCCCCATCTCCCCTCTCATCCAGATCCACTCACTTCCTGTCTTTCGCTGGAGGAAAATAAACCAAAACAAATGAAACAAAAACATGCTTCTAAAGGGTTTCAATAGAACAACATAATAAACCATAATAAGAAAATAAAAAATATCATGTTGAAGTTGAAGAAGGCAAACCAGGAGAAGGAAAAGGCCACAAGAGAAGGCATGAAAACCAGAGACCTACTCATTCACACACTCAAGAGTCCCATGTTTAGAAAATTTTATTCATAGAAAATTAGATATCTGGGCATTGCTAGCACATTTCTTCAATCCTAGAAGTCAAAAGGTAGAAGCAGGTAAATCTCTGAGTTCAATTTCAGCCTGCTCTACAGAGCTAGTTCCAGGTCAGCCAGGGCTACAAAGAGAAATCCTGTTTCAAAAAACAGCAACAAATTGGGCATTGTACTACCTGAGGACCTAGCTATACCTCTCTTGGACATATACCCAAAAGATGCTCCAAAATATAACAAAGACATATGCTGCACTATGTTCATAGCAGCCTTATTTATAATAGCCAGAAGCTGGAAAGAACCCAGATGCCCTTAACAGAGGAATGGATACAGAATATGTGGTACATCTACACAATGGAATATAACTCAGCTTTCAAAAACAATGACTTTATGAAATTCATAGGCAAATGGATGGAACTGGAAAATATCATCCTGAGTGAGGTAACCCAATCACAGAAAAAGACACATGGTATGTACTCATTGATAAGTGGCTATTAGCCCAAATGCTTGAATTACCCTAGATGCACAGAACACATGAAACTCAAGAAGGATGACCAAAATGCGGATGCTTCACTTCTTCTTTAAAGGGGGAACAAGAATACCCTTAGGAGGGGATAGGGAGGCAAAGTTTAGAACAAAGGCTGAAAGAACACCCATTCAGAGCCTGCCCCACATGTGGCCCATATAAATGCAGCCACCAAACTATATAAGATGGATGAAGCAAAGAAGTGCAGGCCGACAGGAGCCGGATGTAGATCTCTCCTGAGAGACACATCCAGAATATAGCAAATACATAGGCGAATGCTAGCAGCAAACCACTTAGCTGGGAACAGGACCCCCACTGAAGGAATCAGAGAAGGTACTGAAAGAGCTGAAGGGGCTCGAGACCCCATATAAACAACAATGCCAAACAACCAGAGCTTCCAGGGACTAAGCCACTACCAAAGACTATACATGGACTGATCCTGGGCTCCAACTGCATAGGTAGCAATGAATAGCCTAGTAAGGGCAAGTAAGCCAAGGCTGGACTACCAGTGAACGGGATTCTTGGGAGGAGGGCGGTAATGGAGGGGGGGATGGGAAGGGGAACATGCATACAGAAGGGGAGGGGGAAGAGTTAGGGGGACGTTTGTCTGGAAACCGAGAAAGGGAATAACATTTGAAATGTAACTAAAAAATACCCAATTTAATAAAGATGGAAAAAATGGCAACAAAAACAAAGCAAAACAAACAAACAAACAAACGAAAAAGAAAAGAAAGTTGGTAATATTCAATTTCATCATACTGAAGGACCACATACTTCAATTTTCTAATTTCTAGTAATGTACCTTAGCAAGCTTTTTGTTGTTTTTCTTTCCTGGAGGTAAGGAAGTCATTCTTATGTTTATGTGACAAGAATTGAAAATGAAAAGATTTACTCAATGATACTAAAATAAATATAAAATAAAGAAAAGAAAGGAGGCTTAAAACTTTAGAAAAATAAGTTGATTATTCTATGGTTTTTCCAGGTAATGATTTTAAGATAATCCAACTTTCATAAAATGTTTCAAGACAAATAAACATTCAAGAAAGTTCCTAGTTACAATTTTAGCAAAAGGTTTAATATCTATTAAAGATGACTAGTGTCACTCAAGAGGATTCAAGGATATTCAAATCTATTCTGAAAAACGAGGGAGATCAGAGTACAGGCCCAACTGCTCATTCTCATGACATGGGAACATGCCTGGAACATGGTAGATGCTCAGTATGGATTTAATAATATGTGTACAAATGAATGTGTAGTAATGTAAGAGGACACACTGAACCAAAAAAATGAATGAACTGTATTCATAGTACATTAATCTATGTGGTGAGATAACCAAATGCATTGTAAGATGGTTAAAAAGTTATTAAAGTCATCAAAAGAGAGAAAACAGGTACACAGCAGGGGAAACATTGGGAAGGGAGGAATATAACAATTCCATTATTCATATTCCAAATTCAGTCCTAAAACTGAATAACACACAATGAGTTATCCTGGAAAGACAAAGCCGAAAGTTTGCATTTTTTCCTAATTACGTCTGAGGCAATAAATCAGGTTGTTCCTTTCTGCCTTTAACTATGCTTGTAGTCTTAGCTTTAATTTTGTTTACAATTCATAAAAACAACTTTGGACAGAACCGTAAGAGCCTTCTTCTTTCCATAATGTCTTCCTAATTTCCTTTGTGCTGATTACATTAGAAGATTACCATACAGAGTCTAAGAGAATAGTAATAGGTTGTGATTGGATTTCAATAGCCTCTTGATCTATCCATTTACTATACATTAGTATTAGAATAATAAATGCTAGAATCTTAAATAACTGAAATTTAAATGAGAAGTTATTTCAGGTCAAATAGCCCATCCAAAATCAAAATTTAATTTAGAGCTGTTCTATAATTTTGTAAATCCAAATTGAATAGTGACTTTAAGCTTAGGTTGACTAGAGCACTAGCATGACGTCATTGTTACCAGTGAGTAACAGCAACAAGAGGTTGTCTTGTCTTTGATACCATTCTGAGGTATTGTGCAGTGCTGTACCTGTCTGTGCTCAGTCATATGGAAATAAGATTCATTCTGAAAGGTGACCCTTCCAAAGCCTGACTCACCAAAGCTTCAGGGAAAGAAGTTCACTGTGATTTTCATTCAACTCAGACTTTCTTTGTGGTTAGTCATGCATTTATTCCCCTTTATTTGGCAGTCCTTTGATAAACGATAACCTACAGTGTCAGCAGAGCTGGGAAAACGAAAGAAAAGTTCAACTGGAAACTCTTGACTTTTAGAGACTTCTTAAAACAGACTCAACTATATCACTGTCCTTTTGAGTGTGTAATCTGTAGCCCCAGGCTTTTCTACAGCGTCTTTGTCCCCAGAATAACAATTTTGAGAATTAATTATTTATAAATGTTTGGGCCATAAGGTTTGGCTCATTCCCTGACTAGTTCATAAGTTATATAAC
Source organism: Rattus rattus (assembly GCF_011064425.1). Taxonomy (NCBI): domain Eukaryota; kingdom Metazoa; phylum Chordata; class Mammalia; order Rodentia; family Muridae; genus Rattus; species Rattus rattus. Next base: position 207,297,067 of record NC_046155.1, read on the forward strand.
CCATTTATTCTAATCTGAATTCTTTTTTTTTTTTTTTTAATTAACTTGAGTATTTCTTATATACATTTCGAGTGTTATTCCCTTTCCCGGTTTCCGGGCAAACATCCCTGTCCCCCCCCTTCCTTATGGGTGTTCCCCTCCCAACCCTCTCCCCCATTGCTGCCCTCTCCCCAACAGTCTAGTTCACTAGGGGTTCAGTCTTAGCAGGACCCAGGGCTTCCCCTTCCACTGGTGCTCTTACTAGGATATTCATTGCAATCCCACGAGGTCAGAGTCCAGGTCAGTCCATGTATAGTCTTTTGGTAGTGGCTTAGTCCCTGGAAGCTCTGGTTGGTTGGCATTGCTGTACATATGGGGTCTCGAGCTCCTTCAAGCTCTTCCAGTTCTTTCTCTGATTCCTTCAACAGGGGTCCCGTTCTCAGTTCAGTGGTTTCCTGCTGGCATACGCCTCTGTATTTGCTGTATTCTGGCTGTGTCTCTCATGAGCGATCTGCACTCACATTTTGATCATCCGTCTTGAGTTTCATTTGTTCTAGGCATCTAGGGTAATCAAGCATTTGGGCTAATAGCCACTTATCAATGAGTACATACCATGTATGTCTTTCTGTGATTGGGTTAGCTCACTCAGGATGATATTTTCCAGTTCCAACCATTTGCCTACGAATTTCATAAAGTCATTGTTTTTGATAGCTGAGTAATATTCCATTGTGTAGATGTACCACATTTTCTGTATCCATTCCTCTGTTGAAGGGCATCTGGGTTCTTTCCAGCTTCTGGCTATTATAAATAAGGCTGCGATGAACATAGTGGAGCACGTGGCTTTTTTATATGTTGGGGCATCTTTTGGGTATATGCCCAAGAGAGGTATAGCTGGATCCTCAGGCAGTTCAATGTCCAATTTTCTGAGAAACCTCCAGACTGATTTCCAGAATGGTTGTACCAGTCTGCAACCCCACCAACAATGGAGGAGTGTTCCTCTTTCTCCACATCCTCGCCAGCATTTGCTGTCACCTGAGTTTTTGATCTTAGCCATTCTCACTGGTGTGAGGTGAAATTTCAGGGTTGTTTTGATTTGCATTTCCCTTATGACTAACGATGTTGAACATTTCTTTAGGTGTTTCTCAGCCATTCGGCATTCCTCAGCTGTGAATTCTCTGTTTAGCTCTGAACCCCATTTTTTAATAGGGTTATTTGTCTCCTTGCTGTCTAACTTCTTCAGTTCTTTGTATATTTTGGATATAAGCCCTCTATCTGTTGTAGGATTGGTAAAGATCTTTTCCCAATCTGTTGGTTGCCGTTTTGTCCTAACCACAGTGTCCTTTGCCTTACAGAAGCTTTGCAGTTTTATGAGATCCCATTTGTCGATTCTTGATCTTAGAGCATAAGCCATTGGTGTTTTGTTCAGGAAATTTTTTCCAGTGCCCATGTGTTCCAGATGCTTCCCTAGTTTTTCTTCTATTAGTTTGGGTGTGTCTGGTTTGATGTGGAGGTCCTTGATCCACTTGGACTTAAGCTTTGTACAGGGTGATAAGCATGGATCGATCTGCATTCTTCTACATGTTGACCTCCAGTTGAACCAGCACCATTTGCTGAAAATGCTATCTTTTTTCCATTGGATGGATTTGGCTCCTTTGTCAAAAATCAAGTGACCATAGGTGTGTGGATTCATTTCTGGGTCTTCAATTCTGTTCCATTGGTCTATCTGTCTGTCTCTGTACCAATACCATGCAGTTTTTATCACTATTGCTCTGTAATACTGCTTGAGTTCAGGGATAGTGATTCCCCCTGAAGTCCTTTTATTGTTGAGGATAGTTTTAGCTATCCTGGGTTTTTTGTTATTCCAGGTGAATTTGCAAATTGTTCTGTCTAACTCTTTGAAGAATTGGATTCTAATCTGAATTCTAATCTGAGTTCAGCAACATGGTTTGGTAGGTAACTCCCCCTTAGTGTTGGCCTGCTTTTTTCTCAGTGTTTGGGTGGCAAATCCCTCACCTCTATCTAACAAAATCTCTCTCTCTCTCTCTCTCTCTCTCTCTCTCTCTCTCTCTCTCTCTCTCTCTCTCTGCTGAATGTTCCACTTTGTAACCCTCCCTCAGCTCATAGGCCATCAGCTTTTTATTGACAGGTGATGCTTTCACAAAGTACAAAAAGATTCTTTCTACTATAATTTCTATGCAAGCATGAATGGGGCTTTGGATAGTATTCATATTTATTTGAGATTATTCTTCATCCTTGGCTAATTGTGGGCCATATTGCTTAATTTTCCACTGGTAGAATTTTTTTTCAGATGTATTTATTTATTTTAGTGAGTACACTGTAGCTGTCTTCACACACACCAGAAGAGGGCATAGGATCCCATACAGATGGCTGTGAGTCGCCATGTAATTTCTGGAATTGAACTCAGGAGCTCTGAAATAGCAGACGGTGCTCTTAACCACTGAGCCATCTCTCCAGCCCCAGTGGTAGAAACTTTACTACATAAAAATTAAGAAACTGTCTCTTGGCTGCGTAATTCGGAAATATAAAACATTTAATATCTAATTTTAATTAAACCGACTGTGAAAACTATAGTGTATTTAATATTTCAATTTGATTATGTTACATCCCAAAAATCTTATGGACAGGCTTGTTCATTGATATAAATAAACTAGTTTGGATGTCTCACAGAGAGGAGACAAAAGTGAGTTAGAAGGATTCAGCACATTTCTAAAATTAAAAAGAAAATGTTTATATTTGAAACTTTCCAATTGACTTCAGTTACTTAACTAAATTCAATATAACTAATGGATTATTGTAGTCTTTTTTTAATTTTTAGGAAGAACCATAAATATAATACCTTCTATCACTACAGTTATGCTGAGCTAAGAATCTTACTTTCTCGAGATTAAATGTAGAACCCAAAAACCTGGAAGGTAGAATCATCCCTGTGCTTATAAACATCTCCAAACACTATGCCTTCTGAAGTCTAAATATTAGTTGTTTCCTCCATATTTCCATAACTCTGATTCCTTGTTCCTTTTGGAAATATTATTGTTCAGAGACTGTGGTTTTTATAAGCTAATACCTTGAGTTCCTGTGATCATATGGTCCTAGGGAGTCACAGACAAACATGGAAATATTGCCATTCTTGGACACAAAGAATCATTGTGCTACTAGACAATGCCCATGTGTGTGTGTGTGTGTGTGTGTGTGTGTGTGTGTGTGTGTGTGTGTGTGTGTGTGTGTTTTCAGGCAGAGAGTTTACAGTCATGTAGACAGTCTAGGTACAACTCCCAGAAGGTAGCTCTTACTTTCTCAGGCAATTTCATCAAAATACAGCACAGCTAAGATCACTGAAAAGCCATTTCCTGGAAGAATGTGGAGCAGACACTGAATTCCTCCCAGAGGCTATATTCAAGGTTTCCTGAAAGAGCTGAGATTTGAATTACCAAGGGCTTGCTTCTGTCTATTATTCTTTATGTAGATAATATTCAAAACTGTAAAAGCATGAGGTGATCTACAATTTTATTTGTATGACAATTGAGCTGCATAATATTAAAAAGATTTTGATAGGCATACTGAGACTATAACCAGTCTTCATAACATTCTTTAATTAAAATGGGGAAATATGTTTTTGTTCTGAATAAGCACCTTAAAGAAAACGCTTTGGGACCTATTGCCTATTTATAATGAAGAATAGCACCAAATTGTGGAGGGAAGAATTAATGAGATAGCTTTTTGTAATTGGTTGTAAATGCATTACACCATTATGAGTTTTATATGAATAAAATACATATTTTTCCATTAGACATTCCAGACATAGTTGGGAAAATTCAGTTCTAAATAGCTTATATCTAATAGCTTTATTTTAATGGTAGTTGTGACTGAGTTGAGCATCGGTTGTGTACTTTACAATGTACAGCCTGTTTAAAGAAATAAACCTTGAGGCCTCTAGGGCTTATAGTCTCAGTTATATAACCCCAATTACCGTTGGAATGAAAAAGTGACTTATTCTCAGCATTTCTGAATTCTATGTACACAGCAAATTGATGAATGGATGCAGCAAAAGTAATTTTCCTCATAGAGTGACATTTTGAAACAGCCATGCTTGTATGAATGAATTTTATATTAGCACCATCAATTACTAAATCGAAGTGGATCAGGTTTGTAATAGATAGAAAGGGAGCTGATGTCTATTGCACCTGACACCCCTGAATAGCTGATTCCCTAAGGTCACCCTATGTGGTAGTTTTGTTGCCTTAGTTTTACAGATGAACATCAAGGTGTAGCTGTTACAAAGGACCAAAGGTGTGGCTTAAATTTAGCTTTGTCCCATCTGAACAAGTTTACTTCACTATGCCGTGTGCCTGTCCTGTTTGACTAACAGTCATAAGATTCTAACTTAAATTACTATTTCCCAATTGGAAAGCCTTCCATTTCGTTTATCACTACAGCGTCAGTTCCTCTTCCGGACTCAAGTGCAGGCATTGGCAAACTGTTTCTGTAAAGTGCCAAATAGTCAATATTTCGAGACTGAGAGATCACATAGCTTAAGCCTGTGGTGTTTATCTCTACTACTTTACCCTGAGATCCTAGATATGGGCTAAAGATAATGTCAACTAGTGTGGTTATGGCTGTTTTTTTTCAATAAGACTGAATCCTGAACTGGGAGAAGAGGAGAAATTAATGATCAGTGAACTCCTTTTGGTTCCAGGCCTCAGACTGCCCATAGAGGAGTGGAATTTCAGGGCTCAGAGAATTTGAGTTGCTTGAATGCACAATTGGGAGAAACGAGTGACAGGATTGACCAACACATCATGCCTATAAGTCCTTATATGGTTCTTTGGTTTTTATATTGTTTGGATTCAGTCTTGCTAGAGCACAGAGCCTGAAAATGCAAGGTATTAGTTTTATAATCTATTGATTTCATGACTGAATGAGTGTTGTACCTGAAACCTTAGCGTAGAGTGGATGTGGTGTGCAGAACAGACTGAGCATTACTGCTTCTTTGAAGAATATTCTTTGCTCTCACTTTCAGCTTCTCATAGCTATTGTGTGGTAATGTCCCTGATTTACAGAAGCTAACCACATTCCACACAGATGAAACTGTGTCCTTGATGTCTCCCCATAAATCTAACCTGAGCTCCCAAATTACCGCTCCAACTCTGGTATTCGCTACTGAGCCATGGCACACTCTTATAGGCACACATGTGTGTATGTGCTTGTGTGTGTGTGTGTATGTGTGAGTGTGTCCGTGTGTGTGTGTGTGTGTGCATGTGTGTGTGTGCGTGTGTGTGTGTGCATGTGTGTGTGTGCATGTGTGTGTGTGCATGTGTGTGTGTGCATGTGTGTGTGTCCATGTGTGTGTGTGTGTGTGTGTGTGTATGTGTGTGTGTGTGTGTGTGTGTGTGTGTGTATGTGTATGTGTGTGTGTGCGTGTGTGTGTGTGTGTGTGTGCGTGTGTGTGTGTGCGTGCGTGTGTGTGTGTGCGTGCGTGCGTGCGTGTGTGTGTGTGTGTGTGTGTGTGTGTGTGTGTGTGTGTGTGTGCGTGTGTGTGTAGAGGCCAGTAGATAACTTGTAATTGGCTGTCTCCTTTCACCCCATGGTCCTAGGGACTTGAACTTAGGTCTTCAGGCTCGATGGCAAGCACTTTTAACCAACTGAACCATCTCAGCAGTTCTATCAGGCAATCTTAGAATAAAATATAATTTGAATGTTTTACAATCTGGAACGCTTCAAGATTTATTTCTAAACTGAATGAACTTGATCTTTTAACAATAAAACCAGGTTATTTAAATAAATACTAAAATGTATTAAAAATCCATTTTTTTTTGGTTTTTACTTCATAGTATATAGATTTCTCTATTGTAACAGAATTCTTTGTTATAAATGGTGAGGATAAAGGATTCCACTGAGTTTGTTTTCAGAAGGTCCATCTCCAAATTTTAATCAAGGCTTTGCTGTTTTGTGTAATGGAGCCTGGGGTAGGAACTTATTTCAAGATAGGGTCTTGTAGAGATAGTCATGTGAAAATGAGATAAATATGACTAAATCCAGTGGTGTCCTGAAAAGGAATTCTTACAGCAAAACTGTCAGGGAAAACTCTATTGGTAGCTTGATTTTTAAACACCTGAATTCTGCTTATGTTCAGTGAAGTCATGCCATGGGAATGCATTTACTCTGTGCTGTTTTGTTACAGCAAACTTAGCAAACAGATACAGGGCTTAACTTCTGCCAAATGACTGATCAGCCACTATCCATTATTATGTTTTGATGACTATTTTTCTAGGGTGCTCCTTTGCTTATGCATATCCCATGTGCTTTCTAGAGTCACAGGGCCTCAAATCCATTTCTAGAGATCTGGCTGGTTTGATTTTAATTTCCCCAGTGCAGGTGTATGAGCCTAACGCAATATAAGTATGATCAGTTTGGAGGCTGGGATATGAGCCATTTATGATCTCTTCATGAAAAATGCCCAAACAAAGCATGTTCTTCATGATCTGGCTACTTCTGTGATCCATAAATTATGTTAAAGAAGGCCTATTAAATCAATGGTAAGATTTGGAGAAAAAAGGATTCTATCTTTAGAGAAAAGTAAAGGAGTTGATTTCATATTCAAATTTCAGTAATATGTTTATATTTTGTTACAAAATCAAAGGGGAAATAATCTTAATGCTTAACACTTTAGATGTCCAGATCTCTCTCTCTCTCTCTCTCTCTCTCTCTCTCTCTCTCTCTCTCTCTCTCTCTCTCTCTCACACACACACACACACACACACACATGCACACACTTATGTGCATGCACGTGCACATACATCCAAACTAGTAACAAACTCTGATTGCCAAACATCTTGCAGAACATAACCCTTGACCTGTATTGCCCAGAGGACAACTGTTCGATACTTTCTTCTAGCACAATCTGCAAGGCAACTAGATTTTGAAAGCTTGTTTTTTAAGGAGTCTGCTATGGCTTAATGATACTACTGCAATTGTAATGCTTTAATAAGCCTAATCAAATAAGGCTTATGAAAATGCACACCTCATACAAACAGCAACTCTGACTAATTCAAATGTCAGCAGCGTGAGTTTAACACTATTTCTTCTTCAGAAAAACTTACTCAGAGATAATTGAAATGATATAAGATTTCTGGCTTCCATGTAATCTGTCACAATGCCAAGAGTTGACCATGGAATTGCCTCTAGGGAATATATTTTTCTCCTAGTCTCTAGCAATAAAAGAATTTCTGTTTCTGCACTACTTATTAGAAAATATTTCTAAGATTAATAAAAGTCATGTGCCTACCTTTTCACTTCATTGATGTACAAATATATTTTTCCCTAGATTAATCAATAAATCATTGTTAATATGCTGATACAAAGCTGAAATTCTATGAAGAATGTAAGGGCTGTTCAGATTGAAAAAAAATAGTCACTTCTCAGTGGATTTATTTCTTTTATTTGTAAATTATAGTATGTTAACATAAATATTGTATGTTAACAGCTATAATTGCTCAAGGAAAAATGTATTTTAACTGAGGAGTTACATATTTTCCTCATGTACAATTTATGAGCTATCTACTTGGAAAAACAGAGGATAGCAATGTTGAAGACTAAGCAATACACCACACTTTCAAAGCTCAAATAATGAGGAGACTTTAGAAATTTGTTTAAACAGTGTTTCAGTTTCCTGCTACATCAGAGCTGATAAACTACCCTCTGCCCAGATGTGTGCAATTTGCAGAGCCTACTTCCAGCTATAGGCGCTTATTGGGAAATGCACAATTTCTGCTTTACTGAAATGTGGGCGTGAACACCTTCCTGTTTTTGTTTTTTCAAAAATGCATAAAGGAGCTTCAGATGGATTTAGAAATTCTTTGAAAGCACAGAGAACTGTTTTCTTTTGTCTCTAGATGAAATGATTATAACACATTCGGAGAGAGAGAGAGAGAGAGAGAGAGAGAGAGAGAGAGAGAGAGAGAGAGAGAGAGAGAGAAGAGAGAGAGAATGAGATTTGGGCTAGACTTTTAGATATCCGTATACTTTTCAAATTAACTTGAGAACAATTTTGGCTCCAGCTTAACTAAACCTCTAATATACTATTGAAATGGTGTTCACTCATAAGCATATTTCTTTCAAAAGTATTAAATTGCACTTTATTAGAGAGTTAAAATCCTCCGATTCTGTTTTCAATTCCAATAGAGGAATAGAATTAGTTGTAGATTAGCTCAGAAAGTATTGTTTACGTTGCTGATAATAAAAGTTTATATTCTAGATAGTTAAACATGTATGAAAAAGATTTACTGCAATTGTTTTGCAAAAGCCCCTGAGAGAATCAAATTTGTCATCTCATTGCTTAAGGGTTATACACACTGTCCTCTTTTTGCACATGTATGTAATATGAAAAAATGCAGCTTCAATTGTGACGCTTTTCTGGCAAACTTGGGATTTGTTGCTGTTGTTGTTTGTAAATAGAAAGCATGGCTACGCATTTGTTTCTACTACATAGATAAAGAAAACTTGGTCTTACCTTGTTACTTACAAAGTGTAGGCTTTCAAATACTCTTTACATTTCCTTAGGTGTCTGAAAGTTAATAATGGCAAAGGGTAGAGCTCACCGTTTAACCATTTCATGCAACCACAGTTTGAAACAGAAGTTTTAGGAAACCTCACATTGGATCTAAAGGACACCTGTTGGTACATGTTACTGTCACGTGACTTTGCTGGTCTAGCACAGCAGGTGATGCTTCATTCTTAAGGAAGACTGTGTTTTCCATGAAAATGTTTTGGGGTAGAAGAACACACATGGGAATAAAAGAAATACAAAGAACTGATGGCTTTGCAATCTTCAGCTTAGTATTTTTTTTCAAAATGAAATAAAATGGCATTATTTGAGGCTTTTTTTTTTGTTTCTATGGGTTTTGCAATTCAACCACAATGGCTAATCTTGTAAGATGCCTGTCAGTGCTCCGTGAAGCAACTCATTTATGCAAATTCGGCTGAGCAAGAAAAGGTGTCAAAAGAAAGTACTAGAAAATTAATTCATCAAAGAAAATGATTATACATTTATACTATTCAAATGAGGTTGCTAAGAAGAAAAAAAAACTGCTACTGATTCTCTGAAATGGAATCCAGGGAATTTGGAAGACTTTCTGTAGATTCAACCCCCAAACATCTGACAAATGTAGAAATATTCATCTTCTTATCTGAGACTTCTCGATTCAAGAACTAAGCATAGAATAACTGCCTAACATGACCCTGATTGGCATATTCTAGGGATCTCATGGGTCATATTGGTTAATTTCTAGTTTTTCTTCCTCCTCCTCCTCTTCCTTGTTCTTCCTTCGTACATTACATCCCTGCAGCAATTTCTTCTCCCTCTATTCCTTCCAGCCATTCCCACTCCTGACCTGTCTCCTCCAGAACTCCTCCTCATTCACCGCTCCCACCCCCCAAAAAAGCAGACCTCCTATATATATAACATGGCTTACAAAGTTACAAGAAGCTTACTCACAAACCCTCATAGTAAGGCTGCAAGAGACAAACCAGCAGGAGGAAAAAGATCCCAAGCTCAGGCAGAAGAGTCAGTGGCACCTTCTGCTTTTACTTTTAGAAATGTCAAAAGAATATTAAGTTACACAATCATAATGTGCATGCAGAGGAACCTTGTTAGACCCTACAGAGTCTGCGCTTGTCACTTCTGTCTCTAGAACCCTGCTTAGTTTATTCTGTAGGTTGTGTCCTCATAGTGTCCTCAACTCCTACAATTCTTTTGCTCCCTCTTCTGTCAAACACTCCAACAAGTCTTTGACCAATGTTTGGCTCTGCATCGGAATCCATTAGTTGTTGGATGGTGTTTTTCTGATGACAACCGAGGAAGGCACCAACTTATGAGTATCACAGAATATCATTAGGAATCATTTCATTGGCAGTCATGTTTGGTTCTAACTTGGGTCTGTAGGTTGTCCTATCTCTTGGTCCTGGTCACTCAGGCAGTGTCAAACATCGGTTCCCTCTTGGTGGCGTGGACCTCAAGTTGGACCAGTCATGGTTTGGCCATTTCCACAAGTTCTATGCCATTATCTCAGCATATCTTGAGAGATATCTAGCCACATAACCCATAACCAAGTTCTAATTCTGTAGTGTGTCATTATGTATAGTGATGACTGTCAGTTACTACTTCAGGGCATACAGTTAAAGATACCAGCTATGATTTCTGTTATTTTAAAATGAATTATACAGCTCTATCAAATAGCTCTGCTTATTAGGCTTAAGACATTTTAGTACTTTTAACTTTAAAAGGAAAACCAAGGTGAATGATTCATCCATGTACTGAAATGTATCTCTTCCCCCATTTAATCGCTGGCTCAAGTACTAATATTCAATTGATGTTACTAGGTCTAGAAAATCAGATAATTGTGAGAAAATTAAGTTTAGAAGAAGTAATTACGGTGAGAAATTTGGAGTAAATTAATGTATTTACAGGAGCAGACAGAGTTATTATTTCTTGTCTATTGATTGAAGACACCTTAAGAAGTCATCCAGCTGTTAGCCAAGAATGGAGCGTTTATAGTGATCCTACCATTTCATCAGAGAACCAACCCCAGAACAGTGAAATGTTAGTGCATGTATAACTCTGTGGTTCTTATTATGTCATCCAGAGTTGACTAAATCTAATTCATTTTAAGTTTTTTTTAAAGTTCTGGGTTTCAGAATGTTCTGACTGATCCATTATCATGGTACAACCAGATGAAGAAACGACAGGCACAATAAAATTTGTACTTGCTAGTAGAATAAATACCAACATAAAAGTAATGTCGTCTGTGTATACCTGTGTATCTAGAAAGGCCAGGCATATGTTGGGATCTAAGAACAACTTGCTCCATTGGTCTACACAGTAGATGATCTCAGGATCTTAATGCTCTTCCCATCTTGTAGCTGATCCTCTATGGTGGACCTGAGAGCCACTACAGCCTGCACTCACAATCTTCTGTCAGAAAAATAATTTCTTTCAAATGTTTCACAGAAAAAAATGAGGTATTGAGTTTATAACACTCCTCACAGGTATGAATAAGATGGTGGTCCGAATGACTAAATCTGGTTTAAAAGTTTGTTTTTATGGTTGACGATGCAGAATTGACCTTCATTCTGGAGTCATCATTAGAGAGTAAAAATTCACTCAATGGAAGAGTAGAAGAAGTAGATGGTTTGTAAGGTGATTAGGGTTATATTATTTTTATTTTATTTTATTGTTTTGTGTGTGTGTGTGTGTGTGTGTGTGAGAGAGAGAGAGAGAGAGAGAGAGAGAGAGAGAGAGAGAGAGAGAGAGAGATGAAAGAATATGAAGTTGGCTGGGTTGAGGAAAAGCTATGGAGGATCTGGGAGGAGTTGGAGGAAGACAAAGAGTATGATAAAATATATTGTATCAAAAATTTTAAATATAAATACATGTTGCGTCCTCACTAGACAAGTAACCAAAATGTCCTCTATAATTTCATTAGAACATCATACCCTCCCAAAATTTTGTAAACAAGGTGTTAATGTAAATGTGAAACTTTAATTGAAATTGGCAGAGAATCAGGTTCCAGATTGTTAACAAAAGTAATTTTCATGCTTAAAAAAGGATTAGTGATTTTGTGTATATTTCAAATATCTAGAATTTATGTTCTTTTAAAATTTACATGATTTCTTCTGGGTCAAAATATCACATATATTGATATGAATATATGACTATTTTAACAAAGGTCATTATTGATTATTTTTATTTATTTTCTCTTAATATCTATTAGTTTTTGTATACTTTATAGAAAAGCATAATAAATTCATCCTGACTCTCTATATGATGCATATACATTCTACGAATACCAATTACATTGTTAAAAGAGGGATATTTATAACATAAGATCTTTTCAAGAGACCTTCTAGAAAATTCTTATTTATATATGTCTTACAGTCAAACAGAACAAAGTTCACCCATATGAGATGGTGAATGTGATTTTAATGTATTTTAGGAACACATATAATGCCACTGATGGTATAAACTACCATTTCTTTCTGCTGCTTTCCATATGTTGAAGAAATATAGTGTATTTCCCAAACCACATCCTGAAATGCAAAATTCATAATGCTTTTATGTAGTGAAATGTGGTGTTTTACTGATATCAATCTGCAATCTAGGCTCATCTCCCTGGAGACTTGTCCAGCTTCATATTGGTTTTTCACAGGAATAAAAGTGGGCTAGCATAGTTGGCAGTGTCTTCAAGTGATCAATAAGATATAATGAGGTTAAGTCATTTCTGCCAGAAGGCTTTGGATTTATGCTTCCTTGCACAGTTTGACCATGAAGCCAACTTTGGAATTCTTGTTTGAGCCGCTCCTTTTTCTGCTTTAACAATAAGAGGTGCGTGGCTTTGTAGTCAGATCCCCACTTCTTTGGGACATGATTCTGTATGGCAATCAAATTAATCAAAATGAATAGAATTTAAAAGTAGGTACGAACAGTAAGTAGCCTAATATCTCTGCTCTAGTTCTGAAGAGACGAGTTTCAAGAAGCAAAGTGTGTGTCAAACTGTCTAGTAACATTTACCTCTTATTCTTTCTAGAATATCAATAACTTGATCTCATCATGTTTAAAGTGCTTCTCAAACATAAAGTGATCTCAGATTACACACTCCGTTCTTTGCATTTATCTTGACCAGCTGTCAAGGAAGGCAGTTTTATATTCTCTCAAATTTCTGCCTCTTGGCTTTGGGCTTCAGTAGCAAATTTGAATGGGAAACGAAAGCTACAGTTTGGTGTGCCTTGTGACAGAGGCAAGATTATCTTTTTTCCAATTATTTCTTGTTTTCTAGCTGAATTCTCAGTGAGCATTTCTATAACTCTTAAGCCTTGATTAATTTGTATGTGGAAAATTGGGCAGTGTGAAGTTAAAAATAAATTAAAGAGGATAATGAAATTAGTAAATTAGTGTTCGTTTTATCATTTTCATCTGTTTGAAAATTCCACCTTAGTTTTCTTGTCAGAATCACAAAGTGCATTAAAATTCAGAACTTCTATCAAGTCTCTAAAAAAATGACAGAACAATTTAAACTATGAACTTGCATACTTCTTACCTTTGTGTTTTCTATTTTTTTCCTGATTAAAATGAAAAGAAAATGTTGCATTTAAAGTTTTCTACTTTCTAAACATGCGGTCAAGATTCTAGAAATATGAGTCAAATCTTGTTAAAATTTCAATTCAATTGTAAGAGACCATGTGGTTTTGTCTGCAGCTCTAGTACTTGACACACTCAAGGGCCTCTGGAGTACAGAGACAATTTGTGAGTAGTAGAAAACTTTCTAGAGGTCAAAATACTGGAGATCAGCAACATATCAACTTTCAGGTGGGATACTTCTAAACACTCAACTTCATTTACTCTCCTGAAAATCATTATTCCAAAGATTTGATCCACTTGTGGCCTCACTTGGGTCTTAAATCTCATTTCAAAGCACTGCAGTCAATCATCCATTTCAGAACTATCATTAGGAGTGATGGGAATTTGGCGCAAAAATAAATGAGAGGATATAAATGTGAACTCTTTCTAATTTTTTCTTCTTTGAGCACCACTTCAAATACAGTTCATGAAATCCATTTTTAAAGGTAGTATTCCTTCTTGCTATCATTTTCACTAAATTGAGTTCATGAACTTGAAGCATGCATTTCCATAGTATCCTTTTCACTTTTTGAAATAAGGAAGTCTGGCATTATTATTGCTAATACCTATCAAAAGCTATTTAGAAGTCTTATTTCAGTCATCTTGCCAATGGCACCCTGATTAACATTTTCATCTTTTGAAAATCCAAGACCATATTTACCATTTTATCGTAAAAATTACTTGTGTAGCTGTGTTCTATTTTAACAACTCCCTATTGATATATGCTGGCTTTTCTTATCTCTGAGTAGTCAAATAAATGTATGTCTTTTATCTTATTTCTATGAAAGTAAACTGACACTTGATGGAAAAAAATATATTCAGATTTCATTAACCAGAACTTTACTTTGCATACTAGTATTCAATCAGTACTCAAAAAATATCTTGTAAACTGAAATTATACCAGAAGCATCACTGTGTACACATTTGTTCCAAGATCTCATTCTTTGTTTTCTGACTTAAATAATTTCTTATACTGAAATATTTGTACCACGTAGTTAGTGTATATTCCTTAGCTAAGAGAAAATGAAGCATATTTGCACACACATCTATCTAGAGAAAATTAGAAAAAAATACGATCTTAACACACGTTGTTTTTCAATGGTGAGATTTGAAATGATACCTGTGACTTATCTGCTTATAACTTTGTTATTTTATATTTTGTGCATTGTGCATGAGTAATAAATTCCTAAAATCAAGGATAAGTAACTTAGCTGATAATTTAAGATCTCTTAGCTCTGATAGTATATGTCTGACAATATAAGATATTCCTGGTTGTCTGCACCTACTGAAATATAATGATCTCAATGGACATTAGGCAATATGTCCAGGATATCAAGAAATATTTCATTCATTTGAACTACTTTATTACTACTTCTTATTATCTTCATAAGTAATGCTATTTTTGCTTGCTTCCTGAACAAAATTGAGTCTAAATAGGTGGTTCACCTAATAAAATACATCTTAGTCCCAAAAGAACGGGAAATTTTACAGGAGATGAAGATCACTTTTTATTCAAAGTCCTACATTTTGGGGTCAGAGTAAAATGCTGAGATTCAGGTAACGTGGTAATGGGAAATGGCCTATCATCATGCACTATATGGGTGGATTCTACTACAGAAACTCGCACCAACAGTCTGCTAGATTCGTAGATAGCATCTGTGTGATTTAGTTTCTTATATTTGAAGTTAATTTATAAATTGTATTTTATTTTCTGGGTGTGCAACTAGGAAATGCATCTATAACCACAACTGTGATAGACAACAAAAATGGATCTGTTCCCAAGTCCCCTGGAAAGGTGCTAAAGAGGACTGTCACCGAAGACATCGTGACAACATTCAGCTCCCCTGCAGCCTGGCTTCTGGTCATCGCTCTGATTATCACCTGGTCAGCTGTTGCTATTGTGATGTTTGATTTAGTGGATTACAAAAACTTTTCAGGTAAGAAGCATTGCATTTGGATTTTAAGTCAATGGAAAAATATTCTACCAAGGCGCAGCCTTGCTTCTCTCTACCACAGGTTAGCATGAGAAATAAAACACAGGAAGAGGTCCTGGGCATTCCTGGAGTCAGTTGCTTCTATTCACTCTCTTGGTCTAGTGTGTTTCCTGATTTGAAAATGCAATCAATATCCTCATCTTAAAAGCTTCATGGAGACTAGATGCTACAGCTTCATAAAAAACGATAATTAAAAAGCCTGATAGAAATGTATTTTTGGAGCTGTATTAATCAACTATGAAGACAGAATAACTGGTGGGCTTTATATTTGACAGAATAAAGCATAAACCAGACTAAATAATTTTAGACAAACAGAAGATAGTTGAATTTTCTAAGGTACACTGACAAGTGGTCTCAAGTTTCTTTTCCAGACACACTCCTTTCCTTCCACTAACCTTGCCTATTTTCAGTTTCAGAAAGAAGAAAGTAGAAAGAGGATTTTTTCAGAGTTATTCATAAGGAATTACTACATATCGAGTGTCTATATGGGTTTGGAGTGAGAAAAGATAAATTTTTCCTTAAAGGCAATTCAATCTCAAAGTTCATTGTTTGTCTCTTTGTTCAAATATATTTCATATTTTCAAATTATATATACACATGTATATGTACACACACACACCATATATATATATATATATATATATATATATATATATATATATATATATATGACACTCATCATACACTCTCTACCAACTCCGTTTTTGGAGGAAATGAATTATTAGGGTATGCAGTGCCCATTCACTGAGTAGATGAGTAAGTTAATCCATGCCCATCATTGTTTACCACTAGCCAGAATACTTCATTATTACCTTTATGCGCTCTTCATCCACATTGACTACTCCCTCAATTCTTCTTATCTCCAATGGCAATCGGATCTTTAGCATCTAGACATAAGAAAATTTGGATCTCTGTACTCAGGAATGCTCTCCTCATAGAATTTTCATCATTTAGCAATTACCGATCAAGAACCTATTATTATTTACCAGACAATTGATGTTTTACAGGAGCCAAAATTGTAATAAAAATACCCTACAGGAATAGATGTCTATCATTTCAGTTTGTGGATGCAGAGGGCTATTGACATGGCTTCTGCTAGCTGTTATCTTTGGTAGCTGAACTATATTTGGCATCATTTACTAGACAGAGATAAGACCAAAATGTCAACTAAATAGCCTTAGGTTTCTGCTCTAATAAGTACTGTATTTTATTGTATTCTTAGATTCTTGAAAAAAAATGTAGTTGCATTTTCTATAATTTAAAATGATAGAATTTTAATGAAATACTTTTGGTTATGCTACTTTAGAAAATCACAGGTTTACTAAGTCTAAATAGATGGTAACATTCTGCTTTTCCTTCCCATTAATATATTATATTATTTACTTTAACCTCAAAACTAAAGATGGTCATGAAACACTCTTATTTGGTAATATATATTCTAGAGAGCTCAATGTCAATCTACTCTCTGTAAGCTAATTTTGTAAGTAGACTTAAAAACTTATCCAATGAAATGCAAAACTGCCTTCAGTTAGACTTTTTTAGATTAGATTACATAAAGATTAGACATATTTTTCCATGGAACTACTGTCATCTAGTGCTATGAATTGTTATGAGGTATAGGCATTTTATCTGATGGTAACTATTTCGGTTAGTCTTCAATACAAAGCACAGATCCTCTGTAAATTTTCCTCCTTATGATGCCCACATTTATTAATAAAAAAAAAAAAAACAGGCTACCCCCTCAAAAAGATCCTGCAGTCAGTTTTGTTGGATTGTTTGGAACTGGAGAACCCATCATAGCCTAAGCAATGTAAACAAAAATGGCTTATAAATCAGCTTTTTTTAAAAACCAGTGCACCATATATGTTATTGCACTTCACAATTTCATTCTGGGAACTTAAGAAGTTTTGTATTATCTGCATCAATTCCTACCTATTAATATAGTTCTAAAGGCATCTTTATAAAAGCATCTGAAAAAGAGGAGTGTTTTCACTGCTGCCTAACTACAAGGAATACATTGAAACTCAAGGAACTTGCTTAACTCTTTGTTTTAATCTTATAATTTAGTTACTATATCCAATTTCTCAACCTTATTTATTTCTGTTATTACCTGCTCATCCTAGACAAATGAAAACTTCTCTTTCTTGCTGTTCATGGAAAACCGTGTTTCCACAGCTCAAGAGTCTGGTAGAGGTAGAGTAGCAGTTAATAGTAAGAATTATTCATGTTTCCTGACATATTCCTTCTTTTATGATGCCTTTGGTAATACAAAAAATAAGATGTTATCATATCCTATATTTTGTTACTTCTAGTACTGTTGGACACATTAAAAGGAATTAGTGGAATGTATTAGAGCTATCAGTTGGCTTGACTGTATCATGCAGAAGCCTAAACTTTTTCAAGGAAAAATACTTTATTCATCTCTGTCTATGAATATCCAACACATATGAAGTCTTTTGAGGTATATTACTTAAAGAAAAGTATAACATTTTGAGATTTAAAGTACATTTTACTTCATGAAGAAATGTACACATATAATTTTCTTTCATTTAATTGAAACTATATTGAGCTTGGCCCTAGGAATTAAGAAAATAGAGAAATTAGAGAATGAAAGTGTTTATACGATGACATTTTACTTGTTCTTAGCAATTATCCGTGACTAAGAAATTACTTCAAAAGTAAGAGGCTTAATACAGCAACATTTGTAATTTCATAGTATCTGTGGGTCAGAAATTTGGAAATGGTTTATATAAGTTTGATCCTGAGATTTCAGTAAAGAGATTGGCAGAGACGGCACTTGATGAAAGATTGATGTTAATGAACTATTTATAAAGTGTCTCCTCATCAACCTGTTAACACCCGTGTGTCCTCGCAGCATGGGAGATTGATCCTCCTTGATTGGGAGGAACAGAGCCAAAGTCACATTGGCCTCGTGTTCTAGCCTTGCAAATCTGACTTTTATTTCTGCGAATTCTCTTAGATTCATAGGATAACTCCACTAAATATTGTTTTGAAAAGAGTAAAAAACAGAAAAGATTACTGGACTGTGAGTTGAGGTGAGGTGAGGTGGTGTCTGGTTGCCATACACTTCATTCTCATAAAAATTATATTCCCAAATTGTATACATTTAATAAATATTCAGATGTAGGGTAAGAACATACACGGCTCTAGCTGACAAAGAGATATTACAACAAAAACAGGCACACAGAAACACTTGTTGTATTAAGATATGTATCTTAAATGGGTTAGAAATGAAAAAAATTACAAAATTAAATATGAAAGAAAACAAATATTTTAAAATCACAAGCAAATTAACTAATAGCTTTTAGCTTATTAAAGTTCAAATGATCCATTTATAGAAAAACAAAGACTTGGTACAATTATAACAAAACCTCTGGACCTCATATCAATCTCCTTATAGATTAGATGCATTCATTTATATATGAAATTCTAATTATATTCATCCATTTAGTGAAT